>NC_143029.1:12172500-12230000 GCF_057628025.1 Oncorhynchus mykiss
ATGTGCTCACTACAAAATGGTGCTCTTCTGTGCGTCTGTGTGTGTAGAGATACTGAATATAAGGGAATACAGCTGTCCTTGGACCAGATGACCCCTAGCAAGCCAGCGTTCTCATACACCAGCCCTCCGAGCACTACAGACGAGAGGAAGGGCACCAAGCCCTGTGTAACACACACCAAGACCAAAGTCAGAGTGTCCCCCTATCCACAGCAGGTAAGACACTTGGTACCTCTGTGGTGTACTTGTTCCCTAGCACAGTAATATAAGAAGAGCATCTGTTTCTCTCTCCTGTAGAACCAAACTCCCATGCTCTCTTAGTCACACAGCCTCGTTGTGTTGTGTTGTCTTGTAATCAATATAATGTGTCTTTAAGCCAAATGTAACAGAATATTTAGATGTCGTAAAACCATCTTTTTCTAATTTAATATATAGTTTAAACCTCAAATATTTTCTCTTTTCCTACAGTTTTCAGCCTTTCACCCAGAGCGTTCCGAGTCTGACCAGGACAGCCAATGGGGAGGTAGCCCGCTGACAGACTCCGCCTCGCCTCAGCTGCTTGACCAAGGGGAGGGAGCGGAGGGCGGGGCCTGCGCCTACAGACTCTACCCCGACTCCGGCTCCCTGTGCTATGGCCTGGCCCTCTCCGAGGAGGACCTAGCGCACACCCACACCCCCGCTCACCCTCACATCCCCGCCTGCGACCGTGGTGCCCGCTGCCAAGCTGGTCGCTACTTCCTGGGCGCTGCTCCCCAGTCTGGACGGGAGGCCTGGTGGGATGCCACGCGCTCTGTACTCTCACTGCCCAAGTCGTCTCTGGAGAACGGCGAGGGCTACGACCTCACTTCCTATCACAGCCTGGTCCAAGGTAAGGCGTTAGGGTGACGGCCGCCACCATCTGGAAATATGGGTTGTGTCCCAAATGACACCCTATTCCCTACGTGGTGAACTAGGTCCCATAGGGTCCCGGTCAAAAGTAGTGCACTATATAGGGAATAGAGTACCATTTGGAACGCAACCATACAAATCCAACTTTTCCCTGGTAGCTTGTTTACCAAATGGACCGTGGACATTATGGTCCATGCGAAGTTGTTTCTTGCCAGTATGCCGATTGTTACCATCTGTTGTGCAATAATTGCCCACTGTTTAATCCAAGTTATTTCACATTTCATGTACTCAAACTGAAAGACAACTCCCAAAGGTGCTGCTGCCAAGGAATGCACTGTCTGTTAGGGATTTACAAGACATGATCAGTTCTATGCATATTATCAAATGTCATTTCATGTAGATGGATAAATAAATCTGTATATTACAAAATGCAATACTTCACTCCAGTCATATTTCAAGTTTGTATTAATAGTCACATAGCGGTCATAGGCAATGGCGTACATGGGTATTACATAAATATGCAGTAAAATCATGAACCGTGAAAATCATAGCGATATGTCCTTTTGGGTTTGGGGCTAGTATTATTACATCAATGTGGAGATTTGTGGTGCCATTTTGTGTAACAGGAAGGGGCCACTGGGACGAGGAGAGCGTGGTCAGCTCGCCTGAAGGGGGCGGCGGCTCCACCAGCGACTCGGGTGAACGTTACCGCAGCAGCACTGTCGGCGACCATTTCCAGGCGAGCCCTCAGGAGCCCAGCAAGATGGAAACACTGATCCGCGTCACGCAGCAGATGATCAAGGAGGAGGAGAGCCGCCTACAGCTGCACAAAGGGCCCCTGGACGCCCTGGGCCCAGTGGGGGGTCTCTCCAACAAGAGCCACAGACCCTGCTCCTTCACCCCCTCCTCCCTGCCCCTCCTCCAAACTGCCATGCCCGGCGTCGTGTGTCGTGGCCCGGGAGTCGCCGACGGCATCAACCTCACCCTCACCTCTGAACGCCTCCATCACCGCAACGACGGCGGAAATGTTTTGGGTTCCCACGACAACGACGACAAAAACACGGCCAGCCCGGCCTCTCTGTCGCGCCTCAGCAGCCCCAGCTCTGACGGAATCCCCAGGTCGGGCCTGTCCGTCTCCAAAGACTACCTGCAGAGTCAGACAGATGTCTCGCCCCACCACCACCCTCCAGTGCAGCAGGGGAGCCCTCTGCTCTACCCTGCCCAGGAGAGGCAGCACCTGGACAGGCACGCAGCTTACACCCTGACTGGCTACTCCCTGGACCACCTGTACGACGCGGAGAGCCTGAGGAGCTACTCTGGGCTGGCAGGAGCCCAGTACGGCATGCTGCCCCACATGAGGATGCAGGCCGACCAGATACAAGGACACAAGGGCACATCGGTGATCATCACCAATGGGAGCTGACCGTACATGACTGACATAAAGACAGACCAATCCTAGCATCTCACTGAAGGAGTAAATGTTGGACTTACAAACTTACTCCTCATACATTAGGGTCTGATCTGATTTTAGTGTCAAGATATTCCCCATAACACAGGTCTTCTCTGTCACACTTCACTGAGCCCAATAGAGTCCAATAGAGTCCAATAGAGCCCAATAGAGTCCAATAGAGTCCAATAGAGCCCAATCGAGCCCAATAGAGTCCAATAGAGCCCAATAGAGCCCAATAGAGCCCAGACCCAGCAAGCAAAATAGTTGCAATAATGTCAGGCTGGCAGCTTTTGTTATTCCTTAGTCAGGTTGTATACTGATTATAAAATAACATTGTTTCAATGTCTTTTTACTGACCAGAAAAATAGATCTTTAACTGGTTGTAATCTGGTTACCTGATGAAATAGTAAACAAAATATGACATCTTTTCGATATATGTCTTGATGTTATTATCATAAAAATGCAGGTTTAACTGTAATCTGCCACCTCTACAAAAAAAATGTTTACAACCAGAAACTGACGTCAATATGACGTTCCATGCCAAATTTAATTCCTCCCCTTGCGTTGAACTGAGATGCTGTGGAAAGGCTATTCAAGTTTTCAGTGAGTGTCCAGCTTGGTTAAAGTTAAACCCAATGGTTTAGTCCCAACATAGTGTCACGCACCAGTAACTAGGCCTATCGAAATGATCATTTCCCAAGGTAGTAGACAATGTGCAATTCCATTACATGACCTCAAACCTGATAAAGCGTTGTGTAACTTCCTCACAAAAACTTCAATGGAGGGTAAACGTAGTTCTTTATAAAAATACTCATGTTTTTCTATATTTAATTGTCAACATGTTGAATATTTATTTTCTTCTCAATTAAATGTCATGTTTAATGTCAAAGTAGAACATTTGGTGGCAGGGTTGCTTTAGTTTCAATGTTGGCATTATCTGTGCATCCCATTTGCCAAATTTCCCCTACTTAGTAGAAGTCTTAAGGCGTAACAACAACGTTTATCACTTTAAACTTCTGGTGCTTCATTATGTGTTTCAAATTGAAAAAATAATATTGTTATGTTCACTTTTCTTACCCCAAAAAAGATGTAAAGTATCTCCTGTGTAACTTTATTTATGATGTAAATATGTTCTGAAATTGCTTTCTTTTTTGGACAACAGGTCGTAAGTGTATCTATTAACTGGGGATAAAAAATCTTTTGATTCTAAATACAGGTGCAATCAAACCCTCTTTGATGTCTTGGTTTTCTTCTGGTCTGTAATGTGTTGGGGGACGCGGTTTGATCAAACTGGGGTGGATACAAGAGGAAAAAAGAACACTTTGAGAACACAAGCCATCACGACATCACAATGCCGTTGTGACTCACTTGAACTTTAAAATGTTATTGCCTTTTTTCTCTCATGTAAGACAGTTCCAGCAGTATAAGTACTTGCATATGTAAACACTTTGACCTTACCTTAGCAGTAATAGTCCTGCCATGTTTTCTAATGTAGTTAAGTTATTCAGATGTAGTCGTCCACCAGCATGCCTGTCTGGAATGAAAGGCTCCCTGACTGGCGCCTGAGAGCAAAGCTCCCATCACTCACTGTTGACATGGGCATGTGATGGACCGCATGTGTTACCAGCCAGCCAGCACTGACGTTCCAGGAGGTCGAGCCATTACACAGCTCTGTTGTCACCTCCAGATGAAAGCATAAAGAAAGTGTGTGCGTGTGCGCGTGTGTGTGCGTGTGTGTGTGTGTGCGTGCGTGGTGTGTGCGTGCGTGCGTGGTGTGTGCGTGCGTGCGTGTGTGTGTGTGCGTGCGTGCGTGGTGTGTGTGTGTGTGTATGCATGCGCGCGTGTGTGAACTTACAGAGTAGTATGTTTTCTAATGTATCTAAAGGGAGGGGTTAGGGCTGCAGTCCACTGGCCCTTTGCCTGATGTGCCCTTGAGGCTTTCACATGCAGAGCAACCAAATACTGGGCCCATCGCCCAGAACCAACAGCCTCCATAATAACCCAACCACACCCCCAACAGTCACCCCCTCCTCCATACTTCCTTGACATAGTCAAACAGCCTATCAAATCCATCGGAGCCAAATGACTCCTGGAATCCTGGCACTTACACAGAGGGCAAAACTGATTGCAATGATGTCAGGATGACAACCTTTGTGAGGACATTTTTTGGTTTGTCTTTATAGTAACTTTATCTGGTTATCTGTTGTCGCAACCAGATAACAACCAGATAACAACCAGATAACATCCAAAATATAACATTTCTAAGCTTCTTGATGTCGTCATGAAAATATATATATTTCACTGGTTGTATACAGTTTTCTAACGTCACTTCAACCAGAAAACCAAATTTCAACAAGAAAAGGACATCCTGCCTGATTAGACCACATGAAACCAGACGATTCCTTCATATCCATAAAAACGTCTCTTCTTAACCCTAACCCTAACCCACACATCTCATTGGAGTATAGATAATAACCACAACCAAAACACTGCTAAATGAAATTATTCACAATTCATAACAAACAAAAGCATTTCTCTTAATTAAAACCCTGCAGTGTTTACATCAACTTTTAGTAGCACCAAGAGGGGTACAATTGCATGTGCTCAGCTAATGTTAGCAAGGTGGCTAATTGTGACATGTTTTCCTATGGGAAATGCTAACAGCTGCTAAATATTTAACTCCAGCTTTGAACCCAGAGACATAACTGCCTTGCATGCAACGTGGTGAATATGGCCCCAGCCTTTCTGGCATTAAGTGTTCTATGGAAAACTAAGTTCAAACCACAGCAGAGACACAGTCGACTTCTACCCTTGAACTGGAGGTTGGGCTCAAGATGAGGAGAAAGGAATAACCAACACGGGGTGAGGGAGGGCACAGCTCACTGACAAGCCCAGACAAACCCAACTGTCCACTTGATTGATTTCAGGTCGGGGATAAAAGCACGATCGCATATTCATACGTCAATTAAAGGGTTGCTGCAGTGTTTTCTCCATAATTCAACCTGACATCTGGCAAAGCGCTATGCTTATCATACATCTTTATACAGGGCCGGTTCCAGGCATAAGAGACATAAGCAGTCACTTAGGGCCCCCGGCCCTAAACATTTTTTATTATTATTGTTATTCTAGGAACTCAGTCGGGGTCTCAACCTACTATTGAGAGTAGTACACTCTTCTGAAAAAGTGTTCCAATAAGGTTATTCAGCTGTCCCCATAGGAAAACCCTTTTTGGTAGCAGATAAAAGCCTTTTCTATTCCAGGTAGAACCATTTTGGGTTACAAGTAGAACCTTCTGTGGAAAGGGTTCTACATGGAACCCAAAACGGATCTACTTGGAACCAAAACGGTTCTACATGGAACTAACAACGGTTCTTCAAAGAGTTCTCCTATGGGGATAGCCGAAGAACCCTTTGAGTTTCTAGATAGCACCTATTTTTCAAGGAGTGTACAATACACCAGGTGCAATATAGAAATGTGGTTGTACATCATCAGTTTTCCTCTTGTTATGTCAGTCACTGACATTCACTCAATTAGCCCATGTCAGATATAAAAAATGGGATTGGTAGTTAGTCTAGCTATGAAAACTTGTATTACAGTTTTTTCCAACTGCTTACACACAAAATCTTTTCATGTCACACGATTTTTAAAACCTCTCACTCAAAGTGCTAAACTACACACCAAATATCCAAAACCATAAGCTTTTTCTCAGCCTTTGACTCAGTTGTCAATTGCATAAAACACTTTTTTCAAAACGCTACACATAATTCTCTACCTAAAACACAAAAATCTAACAGGGAGCGACTTGCTTTCCTTTTCAAAACACAACCAATCAAAATGCTACACTTATTCACCAGGTCACACTCCTTACACGTGCAAACACTAATAGCTTTACTGATCACTAACCAATCACTGCTTTACTGTAGTATAGGCCTATAAATAGGTCAAAGGTCAGATCACCTGTTTTGAACAATGGATGCCAACAATGGACAGAGAGCAAGAGGAGGAGGGAGAGGAAGAGGAAGAAGAGGACGAGGACAAAGAAGAGAAGGAAGGAGAGCCATCTCTGGTGAGATTAGGGCAACACTTGTTGATCATGTGATAAACCACAGTTTGACCATGAGAGAGGCTGGACTGAGAGTCCAACTTGAGTTGATTTACATAATTCGAACCTTCAGAAATGAGAACAGGTATGCAACTATCTAATGACTATTTTAGCATTACAGTAATGTACTGTAAAATACGTGTGACTGCATAGTATTGCATAAACATTTGTAACTCTAAGCCATCCATTTACTGCACTGCATTGAATGAATGAGGTTGGTTATCATGATGTACTACATTTTTTTGTACATTGTTTACAGTTCCTATGCTGAACACATACTGTGTTTGAATTCTGTACAGAGTGGAAAGGCAAAGACATCATGGAGGACGAGGACGCTTGTTTACAGATGTAAAAGAGACTGCAATTATAAATATGGTTTTGGCCAACAATGCAATTAGGATTCGAGAGATAAGAGAGCATATCTTGAATAATGACACCATATTTAACAACATCAATGCTGTAAGCCTGTCGACCATACAAGGCATCCTCCAACGGCACCGAGTGACGATGAAACAACTTTACAAGGTGCCATTTGAGAGAAACTCTGACCGAGTCAAGAATATGCGACATGACTTTGTAGAGGTATGTATGCAACACTACTTCCAGTACTTCAGACATACCATATTTACTCATCTGTATATCATTTTGTCTGTTACAGAGAGTATTGGAGCTGGATGCCCATGTTATTCGCCATGAATTTATTTATGTGGATGAGGTTGGCTTCAACCTCACCAAAACCAGGCGCCGCAGAAGAAATGTAATAGGACAGTAAGGCAATTACCAATGGCCCTGGACAGCGTGGGGGTAATATAACTGTGTGCTGCCATCACTCAAAACGGGGTCCTCCATCACAATGCCACACTGGGTTCGTACAACATATGCTCACTTTTCTGGATGCAATTTACACAATGCTTGTCCCTGATCCAGATCAGGAGCCTGCTAGATTTGTGGTTTTATGGGACAATGTTAGTTTTCACCGGGTTGTTCTGGTCCAAAACTGGTTTGCCACCCATCCACAATTTGTAGTTTTGTACCTACCCCCATATTCACCTTTTCTAAATCCCATAGAGGAATTCTTCTCAGCCTGGAAAGTGTATGATCGCCAACCCTATGCCCGCATGCCGCTTCTCCAGGCAATGGAGGACGCATGTGGGGACATAGAGGTTGCCTCTGTCCAAGGTTGGATACGCCACGCTAGGATATACTTCCCTCGATGTTTGGCAAGAGAAAACGTATCTTGTGATGTGGACGAAGTAGCCAGACCCAGGCCGGAGAAGAGATGAAGTGTAGCTTAGCACTGGTGACTGCCACCCCTACCAATTCCTGGACTGCCCCCCTGGGACCTCACACACACAATTGTGTTCTTTACTGTATTCTAAAGAATATACTTTTGGTTTACATATGTTTATGGTTTTGTTGTATGCTACTGTATACAACAGTAATGTTTGGCCTAATAAATATTTTCTGTTTCTACATTGCATTGGTGTTTACAGTGTACTTGTTACCCCTCTCAGCAGATTACTTTCACTGTAGAACATTGTATTGGTGTTTACAGTGTACTTGTTACCCCTCTCAGCAGATTGCTTTCACTGTAGAACATTACATTGGTGTTTACAGTGTACTTGTTACCCCTCTCAGCAGATTACTTTCACTGGGGTCCCCCATTGCTTTTGTTAGTTATTCTCACTCATGGCATAAATCATTAAAACATTTGTAGAATTGCAGGAAATTAGCTTTAAAAGTGCAACAATGTATCTCCAGGAACTATCACTTTTCTCGAAGGGAGGAAGAAGAGGAGTAGAAAGGCCACTGTCATTGCCGGGCCCGGTCTCTGTCTGGACTGGGAGCCTGCTAGTCCTAGATGCTGCATCAGTAGGTCTACCAACTTTCACCTGCCATGGTGTTTCATTAACCATGGACAAGGTGGTAGCTTTACTGATGAGGTTTTGATCATTTGGCATGAGCTTGATCAGATAAAGATCAGATAAAGATCAGATAAAGCTTTTTATGCAGCGTTTTTTGTGCACCACTTGGTCTTGCATTTTGTTCATCCATCTTGAACAACGCACTCACTCTCCATCCGAGTCCGACCTGATTCACCTAACTGTTACGTGAGGAGGCCCGAGGTGGGCTGAGAAATAGGCTAATTAGATGCATGACAATTATATCGTCTGTCTGACTCACCTACTACCCACCCTTAGACCACACAAACACCTTGACTTCTACATGTGGCACTGTCAAAATGATTTAGAATGTTCTATTTTAACCTCATTTGTCATGATATCCAACTGGTAGTTACGATCGTGTCATCGCTGCAACTCCCCAACAGAACTCAAGATCTAAATATTTTTTATACATTTTTTTATTTAACCTCTATTTAACCAGGTAGGCCAGGTGAGAACACCTTTATTTAACCAGGTAGGCCAGGTGAGAACACCTTTATTTAACCAGGTAGGCCAGTTGAGAACACCTTTATTTAACCAGGTAGGCCAGTTGAGAACAAGTTCTCATTTACAACTGCAACCTGGCCAAGATGAAGCAAAGCAGTGCGACAAAAACATCAACACAGAGTTACACATAAACAAATGTACGGTCAATAACACAAAATAAAAATCTAAAAATCTATGTACAGTGTGTGAAAATATAGAAGAGTAGGGAGGTACAGTATATTACAATTTAGCATTCATACTGGAATGATAGATGATGATGTGCAAGTAGAGATACTGGGGTGTAAAAGAGCAAAAGGGTAAGTAAAAATATGGGGATGATGTAGTTGGATGTGCTATTTACAGATTGGCTATGTACAGGTACAGTGATCAGTAAGCTGCTCAGACAGCTGATGCTTAAATTTAGAGAGGGAGATATAAGGCTCCAGCTTCAGAGATTTTTGCAATTCGTTCCAGTCATTGGCAGCAGAGAACTGGAAGGAAAGACGGCCAAAGGAAGTGTTGGCTTTAGGGATGACCAGTGCAATATACCTTCTGGAGAGCGTGCTACGGGTGGATGTTTCTATGGTGAGCATGGAGCTGAGATAAAGTGGAGCTTTACCTAGCAAAGACTTATAGATGACCTGGAGCCAGTGGGTTTGGCGACGGATATGTAGTGAGGGCCAGCCAACGAGAGCATACAGGTCGCAGTGGTGGGTAGTCGATGGGGCTTTGGTGACAAAATGGATGGCACTGTGATAGACTACAGTCGTGGCCAAAAGTTTTGAAAATTACACAAATATTAATTTTCACAAAGTTTGCTGCTTCAGTGTCTTTAGATATTTTCGTCAAATGTTACTATGGAATAGTGAATTATAATTACAAGCATTTCATAAGTGTCAAAAGCTTTTATTGACAATTACATGAAGTTGATGCAAAGAGTCAATATTTGCAGTGTTGACCCTTCTTTTTCAAGACCTCTGCAATCTGCCCTGGCATGCTGTCAATTAACTTCTGGGCCACATCCTGACTGCTGGCAGCCCATTCTGGCATAATCAATGCTTGGAGTTTGTCAGAATTTGTGGGTTTTTGTTTATCCACCTGCCTCTTGAGGATTGACCACAAGTTCTCAATGGGATTAAGGTCTGGAGAGTTTCCTGGCCATGGACCCAAAATATTGATGTTTTGTTCCTCGAGCCACTTAGTTATCACTTTTGCCATATGGCAAGGTGCTCCATCATGCTGGAAAAGGCATTGTTCATCACCAAACTGTTCCTGGATGGTTGGGAGAAGTTGCTCTCGGAGGATGTATTGGTACCATTCTTTATTCATGGCTGTGTTCTTAGGAAAACATTGTGAGCTAGTCCACTCCCTTGGCTGAGAAGCAACCCCACACATGAATGGTTTCAGGATGCTTTACTGTTGGCATGACACAGGACTGATGGTATGACACAGGACTGATGGTAGCGCTCACCTTGTCTTCTCCGGGCAAGCTTTTTTCCGGATGCCCCAAACAATCGGAAAGGGGATTCATCAGAGAAAATGACTTTACCCCAGTCCTCAGCAGTCCAATCCCTGTACCTTTAGCAGAATATCAGTCTGTCCCTGATATTTTTCTTTGCTGCCTTTCTTGACACCAGGCCATCCTCCAAAAGTCATCGCCTCACTGTGCGTGCAGATGCACTCACACCTGCCTGCTGCCATTCCTGAGCAAGCTCTGTACTGGTGGTGCCCCGATCCCACAGCTGAATCAACTTTAGGAGACGGTCTTGGCTCTTGCTGGACTTTCTTGGGCGCCCTGAAGCCTTCACAACATTTGAACCGCTCTCCTTGAAGTTCTTGATGATCCAGTAAATGGTTGATTTAGGTGCAATCTTACTGCCAACAATATCCTTGCCTGTGAAGCCCTTTTTGTGCAAAGCAACGTGTTTTCTTGCAGGTAACCATGTTTGACAGAGGAAGAACAATGATTCCAAGCACCACCCTCCATTTGATGCTTCCAGTCTGTTATTAGAACTCAATCAGCATGACAGAGTGATCTCCAGCCTTGTCCTCGTCAACACTCACACCTGTGTTAACGAATTAATCCCTGACATGATGTCAGCTGGTCCTTTTGTGGCAGGGCTGAAATGCAGTGGAAATGTTTTTTGCATGTTCATTTGCATGGCAAAGAGGGACTTTGCAATTAATTGCAATTCATCTGATCACTCTTCATAACATTCTGGAGTATATGCAAATTGCCATCATACAAACTGAGGCAGCAGACTTTGTGGAAATTTATATTTGTGTCATTCTCAAAACTTTTGGTCACAACTGTACATCCAGTTTGCTGAGTAGAGTGTTGGGGGCTACTTTGTAAATGACATCGCTGAAGTGATGGATCGGTAGGATAGTCAGCTTTACGAGGGTATGTTTGGCAGCATGAGTGAAGGAGGCATTGTTTCCAAATAGGAAGCCGATTCTAGATATAATTTTGGATTGGAGATGCTTAATGTTTGACTGGAAGGAGAGTTTACAGTCTAACCAGACACCTAGGTATTTGTAGTGGTCCACATATTCTAGGTCAGAACTGTCCAGAGTAGTGATGCTGGACGGGTGGGAGAATGCGGACAGCAATCGGTTGAAGAGCATACACTTACTTTTACTAGCATTTAAAAGCAGTTGAAGGCCACTGAAGTATGGCGTTGAAGCTCGTTTGGAAGTTTGTTAGCACAGTGTCCAAAGAAGCGCCAGATGTATACAGTATGGTGTCGTCTGCATAGAGGTGGATCAGAGAATCACCAGCAGCAAGAGCGACATCATTGATATATACAGAGAAAAGAGTCGGCCCGAGAATTGAACCCTGTGGCACTCCCATAGAGACTGCCAGAGGTCCGGACAACAGGCCCTCCGATTTGACAGGCTGAACTCTATCTGAGAAGTAGTTGGTTGAACCAGGCGAGGCAGTCATTTGAGAAGCCAAGGCTATTGAGTCTGCCGATAAGAATGCGGTGATTGACAGAGTCAAAAGCCTTGGCCAGGTCGATGAAGACAGCTGCACAGTACTGTCCTTCCGAAACATGCATCCTCCGAAATATGAGTCACCAAAGTCACGCTGCTTGCTTAACCCGGAAGCCAGCTGCTCCAATGTGTCGGAGGAAACATTGTTTAACTGAAGTCAGGTTGCAGGTACCTGGCCCGCCACAAGGAGTTGCTAGACCGCGATGATCCAAGGAAAGCCCCCCGAGCCAAACCCTCTCCTAACTGCCAATTGTGCGCCACCCTCTGAGAGATAGAACCCCAGGTTCTTGTGGCGCCTCAACACTGTGATGCAGTGCCTAAGACCGCTGCACCACTCAGGAGGTAATTTATGAAAAATAAAACATTTAGACGTAGTTGTGAGATGAAAGGTGCATGGGCCTCCAAAGCTTGTGCCCCCCCCCCCCCCCCCCCGCCTTGTGTGGACTGCAGGGGTATACACTACCCCAGTGTCTCCACCCCATGGAAGAATGTGTAGAATTGCAGAAAATATACTTTAAAATAAAAAAAAATCTCTCCACTGTCAAGAGGTTGCCACCCACTAAAATGTTTTTGCTGCAAGGTGGGGGGCCCCCAACCAAATCTCTCTTAGGGCCCCTAAAAGGCTATAGCCAGCCCTGTCTTTATAAACCAGCCTCAGACCAGTGCTAATGTGAAAATGTTTCAGTATGTTGGCTAACTTAAAGATTGTGTGATGAGAAAAAAAAATGCAACATTGCATCTTTTATCTCGTTGATGGAAAATGGCTCTTATCTCAGCGACAAATTATGTGTGTGTGTGTGTGTGTGTGCGTGTGTGTTTGAGTGCGTGAGTGCGTGTGTGCGTGTGTGTGCATGTGTATGTGCTTGCAGTGCGCTCCTAATGGTTTAATTCCAGGAAAATAACATCTATCCCTTTGACTAAGAGACACTACCAAGAATCGTTTGTTCCTGGACGATTTGCCATTCGTTGACAGGAAAGTGTACCTTTTAGAACTTTTGGTAACACTATGATAAAACTTACATGAATCGTAATGAATGCCTTTCTGGTTAACTTAAACAAGACGGAATTAATGCCTAAATCAAGTAAAGTCAAAACCGGCCACTAGGGGAAACGGTGAGCTCTAGTACCATCAAGTCGTCTTGGGTTTTGCTAGGGCGCTGCTGACCGTGATGGAGGATACGTGTAATCCGAGGGTAGTATGTTCAATCATAGCGATAGGCGCTGCGGCGTCAACAAATACTTCGAAATTTGACATTTGGAGCAACTTCCAAGTTCGGAAAAACGTGGACAAACGTTTAATTTTGCAGTGAGAGCATGTTGGTTTTAAGGTATTTGGTGAAACATGAATATATTTAGTATTATTTTATCTAAAAGGGATCACCTTTCATGTTTAATTTTTTTAAATGTTTATATTCACTGAGTAGGATGGTCCTCCCCTTCCTCCTCTGAGGATCCTCCATTGGTTTATATCTGTCTGTTTGCAAAGATGTATCTATCAAAGTCACTTGAGTGATAGTGAACTGCGACAAGTAAAACCAATCATGCATAATTCATTGGATTTCCACTATGAGGTAAATCAAGTGACAGAATAATGTTAAGAATAATTAATTTGTTTACATTAATGAGATGTTAATGAACCGAGAATGGACTGAAAAACAAACAAACGAAGAAAGAGGCAAAACATCACAACGTGTTAGAGAGAAACAGGGAACCAGCAAGAGTTGCCAGCGATCCTGCATGGGTTGTGTGTGTGTGTGTGTGTGTGTGTGTGTGTGTGTGTGTGTGTGTGTGTGTGTGTGTGTGTGTGTGTGTGTGTGTGTGTGTGTGTGTGTGTGTGTGTGTGTGTGTGTGTGTGTATGTGAGTGTGAGTGTGAGTGTGAGTGTGAGTGTGTGTGTGTGTGTGTGTGTGTGTGTGTGTGTGTGTGTGTGTGTGTGTAATTTGGCAGGAGTGAAAGGCAGAGAAGTGATGGCACCAGCCCAGCTCAAGCTGTGTGCAAACCAAGCGTGAAATCAGTAACAAAGGAATTCACAGGATTAGGGAGCATTACGACTCACAGACACACGCACACGCACACACACACACAAACACATACACACACACACACACCACCCCCCACACATACACACAACCTGAAGAGATAACAAAAGCATTTTGGGCTAGTCACCCCCTGGTGTGGCAGCCCCTTCTAAATAGCTTGTTGGAGAAACTCCACCTACTGTAGATTCATTACCCAAGACCAGGTTTAATCAGTACAAGGAATGGGGAGCATTACGACTCACTCACTCACACACACACCACACACCATCTGAGTGATGGGGTTTGTGTGTGTGTTTTGGAGAAGGGAGTGTGTGTGTGTGTGTGTGTGTGTGTGTGTGTGTGTGTGTGTGTGTGTGTGTGTGTGTGTGTGTGTGTGTGTGTGTGTGTGTGTGTGTGTAAAAGATAGAGGGAAAGAGAGAAAGAGAACAGTGGAGAACAGGGTATAATCATATGTTTGTTTGGTTACGTTCAATATTAATAATGATAATAATACAATCAACAACAGCCCAGTCTTTTTAATGTCTCTTATAATTAACCCTTTAAGTTTGTGTGAAGGAAATTCTCCACCATGCCTGTTACAGTGTTGAAGTGCTGAGAGACAAATAGAAACCTAATTTCCTCCGTGACCACTGCACCTTCAACCATCCCTGACTCAATCTCCTGGTCCAGCCAATCAAAACATCTAAATGGGGCTCAGGTGCACTGAGGTCTGACTGGGAGACCTTAAAGGTGTCGCTAACAAGTCATTAGAATGCTCTGAAGTATTTTCCCAAGTCTATATGCCACTGCGCTGTGTCCTTGGTTGACTCTTACGGTGACTTAGTTGTGTCTCTCTTCAATAGATACACGTATTTACTGTGGGTAAATGCTTTTATAACATATAAGTACAACAGATATGTACAACAATCCGATGTGGATGGCAATTATAGTGGGGTCGTTCCACGAGTAGAGTGCCTTTTGAAATTGAATTCAGACCACATGAAAAGTTTAATAAATCTGATATTTAATATCAGTAAAGATTTTCTAAAATGCCAAAAATATGCATTTTGACATGTTGCTCCTCATGTTGTTTGAAGTTCTAGGGAGATTTTAACCCACCTAACCCCAGAATTCCCTAAGGTTTTCATCATCATTGTAAAGCACTTGTTACTCTCTAGTGTAGACAAAGTAAGAGAATTATTAATTTCACATGATTAATTTTTAAGGTCAACACTTACGTGAACTGAACTCTTGTTTTAATACAGTAAAACAATTCATTTAAAAATATTATTTCAAAAGAAGCATCTAATTGTCAAATCATAGTGTAAAACCAGGTGAGCTGGTTCTACTCTTTTTGTCTATTCTCTGGTGTCTTGTGGTGAGAAACTCAGCGGGCATAACACGTCAACCCTGTTACCCATAGATGCCTTAGATAGGTTAGAAATGTTTTATCAATGAAAAAATGTTGAGTAGGTGTGGCCAAACATTTGACTGGTACTGTGTGTATATACAGTGCCTTGCGAAAGTATTCGGCCCCCTTGAACTTTGCGACCTTTTGCCACATTTCAGGCTTCAAACATAAAGATATAAAACTGTATTTTTTTGTGAAGAATCAACAACAAGTGGGACACAATCATGAAGCGGAACGACATTTATTGGATTTTACAAACTTTTTTAACAAATCAAAAACTGAAAAATTGGGCGTGCAAAATTATTCAGCCCCTTTACTTTCAGTGCAGCAAACTCTCTCCAGAAGTTCAGTGAGGATCTCTGAATGATCCAATGTTGACCTAAATGACTAATGATGATAAATACAATCCACCTGTGTGTAATCAAGTCTCCGTATAAATGCACCTGCACTGTGATAGTCTCAGAGGTCCGTTAAAAGCGCAGAGAGCATCATGAAGAACAAGGAACACACCAGGCAGGTCCGAGATACTGTTGTGAAGAAGTTTAAAGCCGGATTTGGATACAAAAATATTTCCCAAGCTTTAAACATCCCAAGGAGCACTGTGCAAGCAATAATATTGAAATGGAAGGAGTATCAGACCACTGCAAATCTACCAAGACCTGGCCGTCCCTCTAAACTTTCAGCTCATACAAGGAGAAGACTGATCAGAGATGCAGCCAAGAGGCCCATGATCACTCTGGATGAACTGCAGAGATCTACAGCTGAGGTGGGAGACTCTGTCCATAGGACAACAATCAGTCGTATATTGCACAAATCTGGCCTTTATGGAAGAGTGGCAAGAAGAAAGCCATTTCTTAAAGATATCCATAAAAAGTGTTGTTTAAAGTTTGCCACAAGCCACCTGGGAGACACACCAAACATGTGGAAGAAGGTGCTCTGGTCAGATGAAACCAAAATTGAACTTTTTGGCAACAATGCAAAACGTTATGTTTGGCGTAAAAGCAACACAGCTCATCACCCTGAACACACCATCCCCACTGTCAAACATGGTGGTGGCAGCATCATGGTTTGGGCCTGCTTTTCTTCAGCAGGGACAGGGAAGATGGTTAAAATTGATGGTAAGATGGATGGAGCCAAATACAGGACCATTCTGGAAGAAAACCTGATGGAGTCTGCAAAAGACCTGAGACTGGGACGGAGATTTGTCTTCCAACAAGACAATGATCCAAAACATAAAGCAAAATCTACAATGGAATGGTTCAAAAATAAACATATCCAGGTGTTAGAATGGCCAAGTCAAAATCCAGACCTGAATCCAATCGAGAATCTGTGGAAAGAACTGAAAACTGCTGTTCACAAATGCTCTCCATCCAACCTCACTGAGCTCGAGCTGTTTTGCAAGGAGGAATGGGAAAAAATGTCAGTCTCTCGATGTGCAAAACTGATAGAGACATACCCCAAGCAACTTACAGCTGTAATCGCAGTAAAAGGTGGCGCTACAAAGTATTAACTTAAGGGGGCTGAATAATTTTGCACGCCCAATTTTTCAGTTTTTGATTTGTTAAAAAAGTTTGAAATATCCAATAAATGTCGTTCCACTTCATGATTGTGTCCCACTTGTTGTTGATTCGTCACAAAAAAATACAGTTTTATATCTTTATGTTTGAAGCCTGAAATGTGGCAAAAGGTGGCAAAGTTCAAGGGGGCGGAATACTTTCGCAAGGCACTGTACAGTTGAAGTTGGAAGTTTACATACATTTAGGTTGGAGTCATTAAAACTTGTTTTTCAACCACTCGACACATCTCTTGTTAACAAACTATAGTTTTGGCAAGTTGGTTAGGACATCTACTTTGTGCATGACACAAGTCATTTTTCCAACAATTGTTTACAGACAGATTATTTCACTTATAATTCACTGTATCACAATTCCAATGGGTCAGAAGTTTACATACACTAAGTTGACTGTGCCTTTAAACAGCTTGGAAAATGCCAGAAAATGATGTCATGACTTTAGAAGCTTCTGATAGGTTAATTGACATCATTCGAGTCAATTGGAGGTGTACCTGTGGAAGTATTTCAAGGCCTACCTTGAAACTCAGTGCCTCTTTGCTTGACATCATGGGAAAATCAGCCAAGACCTCCACATGTCTGGTTCATCCTTGGGAGCAATTTCCAAATGCCTGAAGGTACTACGTTCATCTGTACAAACAATAGTACGCAAGTATAAACACCATGGGACAACGCAGCCGTCATACCGCTCAGGAAGGAGATGCATTCTGTTTCCTAGAAATTAACGTACTTTGGTGCGAAAAGTGCAAATCAATCCCAGAAGAACAGCAAAGAACCTTGTGAAGATGCTGGAGGAAACCGGTACAAAGGTATCTATATTCACAGAAAAATGAGTCCTATATCGACATAACCTGAAAGGCCGCTCAGCAAGGAAGAAGCCACTGCTCCAAAACCGCCATGAAAAAGCCAGACTACAGTTTGGGGACAAATATTGTACTTTTTGGAGAAATGTCCTCTGGTCTGATGAAACAAAAACAGAACTGTTTGGCCATAATGACCATCGTTATGTTTGGAGGAAAAAGGGGGAGGCTTGCAAGCAGAAGAAAACCATCCCAACCGTGAAGCACGGGGGTGGCAGCATCATGTCGTGGGGGTGCTTTGCTGCAGGAGTGACTGGTGCACTTCAGAAAATAGATGGCATCATGAGTAGATTATGTAGATATATTGAAGCAACATCTCAAGACATTAGTCAGGAAGTTAAAGCTTGGTCGCAAATGAGTCTTCCAAATGGACAGTGATCCCAAGCATACTTCTAAAGTTGGCTTACTTCTAAAATGGCTTAAGGACAACAAAGTCAAGGTATTGGAGTGGCCATCACAAAGCCCTGACCTCAATCCTATAGAAAATTTGTGGACAGAACTGAAAAAGCGTGTGCGAGCAAGGAGGCCTACAAACCTGACTCAGTTACACCAGCTCTGTCAGGAGGAATATGCCAAAATTCACCAGACTTATTGTGGGAAGCTTATGGAAGGCTACCCAAAACATTTGATCTAAGTTAAACAATTTAAAGGCAATGCTACCAAATACTAATTGAGTGTATGTAAACTTCTGACCCACTGGGACTGTGATGAACGAAATGAACGCTGAAATAAATGATTATCTCTACTATTATTCTGACATTTGCCAATCTTAAAATAAAGTGGTGATCCTAACTGACCTAAGACAGGGAATTTTTACTAGGATTAAATGTCAGAAATTGCGAAAAATAGAGTTTAAATGTATTTGGCTAAGGTGTATGTAAACTTCCGTCTTCAACTGTATATATACTGTACCAGTAACATCTGTAAATTGAAATGCATTCCAGGTGAAGCTGGTTGACAGAATGCCAAGTGTGCAAAGCTGTCATCAAGAGTAGGTGTGTCCAAACTTTGGCTGGTACTGTGTATAACTATATATATATATATATATATTTCTTTATTTTACCACACTACACTGCCGAAAACCCACTCCATTGCTGGAATGACCCAGTGCAACTTCAGTGAAGAACCCCAGGAAGTTGGCTTCCACTTTACTATCATTAATAGGCAATTATAGATGTTTTTGATATGCAAAAAAATGCTTAATAAACTATTAAAATAATTAAAAAAATGCTTATGAATTTGTAATATCATCATACTTAGAAATGTTCATAAATAATAAAATAAGATTTTGCAAATAGTATATGCACACTATTTAGGGTTAGCTGACTAAAATCCACTCCATGGTGAAGGAAGATTCTGATGAACTCCACCAACAAACTGTAACAGAGACCAGGCTATGTGGAATTCAGCTCCGAATACATTGATTCATCAAAGGTCAATACTTCAAACAGAGTAAATGATGAAACTCTTACTTCGTACTCTTTGTCCTCTGTAGTTGCATGCCTTCTTTTGTGTGCTGAAATCCATACATTTTCTGATCTTTTTAACTTCACCAGATATATTATAGGAAACCTGAAGAAACCATAGAAAACATACTAGAACGCTACCAGAATGTTACTAGAATGCTACCAGAATGTTACTAGAACGTTATCAGAATATTACTAGAACGTTGCCAGAATGTTACCAGAACGCTACCAGAACATTACCGGAATATTACTAGATTGCTATTTGAATGTTACCAGAACCAAGCTGGACAAAACAACAGTAAGTCACACTAGAACCCAAACCTCAGCATTATCAGAACTGACCACACATCTCAGGTCAACACAACTCAGTGTGGGGGGATACCGATATAGGACTATTAAAGGCCCGGTGCACTACTTTTGTGAAACAAATACTCTTTTCAGTTATTTTAGATTTGTATTAATAATTTTTTTCTCCCAGATTTTTCAGGGGTGCACCCTCAGCATCCCTACTTCCCACGGCAATGTTTCAGTCTACTCTTTCACCCTCCACCTCCCCTTTTCTCTCCCTCTCCCTCTCTCTCTCTCTCTCTCTCTCTCTCTCTCTCTCTCTCTCTCTCTCTCTCTCTCTCTCTCTCTCTCTCTCTCTCTCTCTCTCTCTCTCTCTCTCTCTCTCTCTCTCTCTCTCTCTCTCTCTCTCTCTCTCTCTCTCTCTCTCTCTCTCGCTGTTCCTCCATCAGTTTCTCCCTTTCTGTATTTCTCTTTTTTCACTCTCGCCATTCGTCTTCCTCCCTCTCATTCCATCTTCCTCCGTCTCTTCCTCCCTCTCTTTCTCTCTGGTCAGGCTCTGTGTATGACTCTTGTAGCATCTTCCTCCATCTATTTCTCCATTTGTTTATCTCTCTGATTGGGTTCAGTGTCTGGCAGCAGTAAGCATGCAGTAGCAGCAGAGCTAGAAGCAGTAGGAGTGGTAACGTATGCCGGGCCACCTCCACTCTCCTCTCTCCTCTCTCTCCCCGAGGAGGATTAATAACTAATTATGTCAGGTCACTCGTCCAGATGGGCCTATCAGATGGGCCCACTGTCTGTTCCTCACCCCTGACAAGCACCTCCGACCCGCGGGTCACCGTCGCCCCTGGCAACATGGTCTCAGACCCACGGCAGGGTGTTAGCAATGGAAGCACTTTTTTGGGGGGCGGGAGGGTGAATTGGGAGTGTCCGTCCATCCGCCCATGACTGGTTAAAGCCCAATAAATACAGGGGGATCCCCCTCTGGGCTGGAGTTGGGTGGTTGATCTCTATGGTCATGATTCTGTTATTACTACACACCACCGCGTCCTACTCTCTGTGACCAAGCAGATGTCTCAGCGTGCGGAGACATGCATTCAACACACTCCTCCACCGCTGCCACCCTCAATGGACCCGACACATGCTGATTCTCCCCTTTTTATCTCATTATATGGAAACATAACAACATAATAGGGAAGGAATTAAGTGCCTGTGTGGATGTCAAAGGGAGGCGGGGGTTTCTGGGGTGCGGTGGGTTCGGTGGGGCGGGGGGAGAAGATTGGGACATGGGCTAACAAGCAACAAGCGTCGCGGCTCGCCCTCTTCGCTTTGTGTGGTGATTAGCACACTCCACAGGGGCTGATGGGTAAAATACGAGTCCTCTGGGATTTATTTTTTATTTTTTAAATGGGCACTTAAACAGTCAGGCAGAGTGGCAGCAGCGATGAGACAGACATGGGCGTCCGAGCATCTGCCTGATAGGAAAACCTGTGGTGCGCATGCCTTGTGAAAGGGGATAGGGGTTTAACATGTAGATATGGCCAAAGGGAATGATTGATGTCAGTTTACAATGTGATGAACCATTAAAATGTCTTTGAAATGTAGTCATATTAAATGAATACTAAATCACTTTGTGGCCATTAGAGGAAATATTTTCTGGCAAACATCTCAGACAAAAATGGAGAAGGGCCCAGCCCAGCCCAGCCCAGTGGAGAGTATCAAAGAAACAAATGGAGAAGGGCCCAGCCCAGCCCAGTGGAGAGTATCAAAGAAACAAATGGAGAAGGGCCCAGCCCAGCCCAGCCCAGTGGAGAGTATCAAAGAAACAAATGGAGAAGGGCCCAGCCCAGCCCAGCCCAGTGGAGAGTATCAAAGAAACAAATGGAGAAGGGCCCAGCCCAGTCCAGACCAGCCCAGCCCAGCCCAGCCCAGCCCAGTGGAGAGTATCAAAGAAACAAATAGAGAAGGGCCCAGCCCAGCCCAGTGGAGAGTTTCAAAGAAACAAATGGAGAAGGGCCCAGCCCAGTCCAGACCAGCCCAGCCCAGCCCAGTGAAGAGTATCAAAGAAACAATGAAAATTCCCTATCTCTGCCATATTACAGAATGTTGAATCTATATATGTTGAATGTTGAATCTATATACCTTTATACAATCAAAATAAATGTTAAATAAATACATACATGAATGTGCAGTCATTTTCCTTGTCCAATAAACCTTATAAAGTGTTGTTTGACAAAACGGAACTGTTTAGTCTGCACTTTGCTGATTCCAGACACACATTTGTACGGTTAATACTGAATACTATCATGGTTAGCCTCTCCCATCTGTCTAGTCAAAGTATTTTATTCCCTAAGTCAAGCAAAGCCCACTAAACTCTTGAGCAAACAGAGACTTTGCACAAGCCCCCATACAACTGTCTCTCTTCCCCCATATGGCCATTGCTGGCCCTCACCATCTAGCTAGAAGACAAAGCAGCTCAGATCAGAGCAGACAAAAGATGTTTCTCTACAAAGGAATGAAGGTTCTTCTCCAAGACATGTCTGATCTTTTTACCATTTAGTCCATTCTCTCTCTCTCTCTCTGTTTCTCTCTCTGTTTCTCTCTCTCTCTCTCTCTTTCTATATATATATGGGAGTGTCCGTCCACGTATATATATATATATATATATATATATATATATATATATATCTCACTCTCTCTGTCTCTCTCTCTCTATATATATATATATATATATCTCTCTCTCTCTCTCTCTCTCTCTCTCTCTGTGTGTCTCTCTGTCTCTGTTTCTCTCTCTCTCTGAACATAAATAAGGTACTCTCAGATCTATTTATCGACCTGTCCTATCAGACTAACAATCTTCTAGGTATCATTATAATCAATGCTATTTGAGTAACTACTCACAATAAACACATTTTAGACAATGTGATTATGATTCAGTGGGCTTTCTTCCAGCACAGACTGGGGTAGTGACTGGCGTAGATATCTTTAGCACTAATTGCATTATCGTTATAATCTATCCTATTAGAGTTACTACACAACTTCTTAAGTGTTTGATTAGGATTCTGTGTGCTTCTACCCAACACCGGCTGGATGTATCAGTGACAAAGATGGCTATTCTATTTTTAACACTTAAGTCGATGGAATTGCAAATGGCAGTGTTGTTATTGGTGGCTATCACTCACTCAATTACAGTAAATGGACTTGTGAGTGTTGATAAACAGGGATAATTGCTCCTGAAAAGGTTAATTATGATCATCCAACCGTTACTTAAGTATTGCGGTGCAGTAACAAGATTATCCCGGCTGGTCACATTTCTTCTCTCAATCTCCCAGACAATGGGCTGCAATTCAGGCTTTCGCTCTCTCTTTCTCTCTGTCTCTCTCTCTTGCTCTCTCTCCTTCTCTCTGTCTCTCTCTCCTTCTCTCTGTCTCTCTTTTGCTCTCTCTCTGTCCCTCTCTCTTGCTCTCTGTCTCTGTCCTCTGTCTCTCTTTCTCTCTGTCTCTCTCTCTTGCTCTCTGTCTCTCTCTCTTTCTCTCTCTCCTTCTCTCTGTCTCTCTCTCCTTCTCTCTGTCTCTCTCTTGCTCTCTCTCTGTCTCTCTCTCTTGCTCTCTGTCACTGTCCTCTGTCTCTCTTTCTCTCTGTCTCTCTCTCTTGCTCTCTGTCTCTCTTTCTTGCTCTCTGTCTCTCTCTCTTGCTCTCTGTCTTTCTTTCTTGCTCTCTGTCTCTCTCTCGGTCTCTCTCTCGTTCTCTCTGTCTCTCTCTCTGTCTCTCTCTCTCTCTCTCTCTCTCTCTTTGTCTCTCTTTCTCTCTGTCTCAGTCTCTCTCTTGCTTTCTGTCTCTGTCTCTCAATTAAATTAAATTAAATTCACTTCAATTTGCTTTATTGGCATGATGTAACAACGTACATATTGCCAAAGCTTATTTAGGATATTTACAATATAAAAATGAGAATCAAAATTGTCAACGGGACAACAGTAACAACAATAACCAAGAGTCAAAATAACCATACATTCAACAATAACAATAAGCATACAGTAGAGGACATGTGCAGGTTGATTGGTCTGTCAGACACTGTCCCTCATCTGATGGCAGGCAGCAATGTAGTGCGCTGCCAACCCACAGCTCTCTGCATCCTCCCTCAACAGGACGGGTAGCCTATCCTCATCAGAGAGGTCTTTGAAACCTTGAATAAGGGTTCCAAATTGTGGGAAATGACACTCTCTAATTGTTTTATATTTTTTACATTTTGTTAGGAAATGCAGCTCAGTCTCAGGTTCTGCTGTGGTGCAGTGGTTGCACAGCCTTTCCTTTACAGGGAGCCAGGTTTTCCTGTGTCTACCCTTCTCAATGGCAAGGCTGTGCTCACTGAGCCTGTACTTTGTCAATGTTTTTCTAAGGTTTTGATCAGTCACCATGGTCAAATAGTTAGCCACAGTGTACTGTCGATTTAGGGCCAGATAGCACTGCATTTTGCTTTGTGTTTATGTTTGTGTTTCCCAATAAGCAATATAGTTTTGTTTTGACTGTGTTGTAATTTGGTTTATCCTGATTGATTGGATGTTCTGTTCCTGAGGCTTCAGTGTGTTAGTAGAACAGGTTTGTGAACTCAGCCCCAGGACCAGCTGGATGAGGGGACTCTTTTCTTTGCTCAGCTCTTGGCATTGCAGGGCATGGTAATGATATGAGAGGGGGTCACTTTATTTTAGATGTTTCCAAAACTTAATTGCTATTTTTTGAGTTTTTATTATTAGTGGATATTGGCCTAATTCTGCCCTGCATGCATTGTTTGTAGTTTTCCTCTGGACATGTAAGAAAATCTGCATACAGGGTTTCAATGGGGTGTTTGTCCATTTGGTGAAATCTTGTTTTGCAAGTGTACCCCACACCTCACTGTCATAAAGTGCAATTGGTTCAATGACATATTCAATTAGGTTTAGCCAAATTTTAATAGGTATTTCAATTTGCTTATTAATGGTGTAGAACGTGCTTTCTCTCAGTTCATTCACTGCCTCATTAAGGTGTCCAGTTGAGCTTATTTTTAAACCTAAGTGATTGTAGTGTGTGCAGTACTCTATATATTTTGTACCAATTGAGAACTTTGGTCTAATTCCCTGAGATCTGGATCTTCTCTGGAAAATCCTTATTTTAGTCTTTTTGGGGTTTACTGCCAGGGCCCAGTCCTGGCAGTACTGCTCTAGCAGGTCCAAGCTCTGCTGTAGGCCATGTGCTGTGGGTGACAGCAGGCATAGGTCATCTGCGAAGAGTAGGCATTTAACTTCTGAATTATGGAGACTAACACCAGGGGCTGAGGATTTTTCTAGAATAGTGTCCAATTCGTTGATGTACAGTGCCTTGCGAAAGTATTCGGCCCCCTTGAACTTTGTGACCTTTTGCCACATCTCAGGCTTCTAACATAAAGATATCAAACTGTATTTTTTTGTGAAGAATCAACAACAAGTGGGACACAATCATGAAGTGGAACGACATTTATTGGATATTTCAAACTTTTTTAACAAATCAAAAACTGAAAAATTGGGCGTGCAAAATTATTCAGCCCCCTTAAGTTAATACTTTGTAGCGCCACCTTTTGCTGCGATTACAGCTGTAAGTCGCTTGGGGTATGTCTCTATCAGTTTTGCACATCGAGAGACTGACATTTTTTCCCATTCCTCCTTGCAAAACAGCTCGAGCCCAGTGAGGTTGGATGGAGAGCATTTGTGAACA
Source organism: Oncorhynchus mykiss (assembly GCF_057628025.1). Lineage (NCBI taxonomy): Eukaryota > Metazoa > Chordata > Actinopteri > Salmoniformes > Salmonidae > Oncorhynchus > Oncorhynchus mykiss. The sequence continues at coordinate 12,197,697 of NC_143029.1, forward strand.
GCAGTTTTCAGTTCTTTCCACAGATTCTCGATTGGATTCAGGTCTGGACTTTGACTTGGCCATTCTAACACCTGGATATGTTTATCTTTGAACCATTCCATTGTAGATTTTGCTTTATGTTTTGGATCATTGTCTTGTTGGAAGACAAATCTCCGTCCCAGTCTCAGGTCTTTTGCAGACTCCATCAGGTTTTCTTCCAGAATGGTCCTGTATTTGGCTCCATCCATCTTCCCATCAATTTTAACCATCTTCCTTGTCCCTGCTGAAGAAAAGCAGGCCCAAACCATGATGCTGCCACCACCATGTTTGACAGTGGGGATGGTGTGTTGCTTTTACGCCAAACATAACGTTTTGCATTGTTGCCAAAAAATTCAATTTTGGTTTCATCTGACAAGAGCACCTTCTTCCACGTTTGGTGTCTCCCCCAGGTGGCTTGTGGCAAACTTTAACCGACACTTTTTATGGATATCTTTAAGAAATGGCTTTCTTCTTGCCACTCTTCCATAAAGGCCAGATTTGTGCAATATACGACTGATTGTTGTCCTATGGACAGAGTCTCCCACCTCAGCTGTAGATCTCTGCAGTTCATCCAGAGTGATCATGGGCCTCTTGGCTGCATCTCTGATCAGTCTTCTCCTTGTATGAGCTGAAAGTTTAGAGGGACGGCCAGGTCTTGGTAGATTTGCAGTGGTCTGATACTCCTTCCATTTCAATATTATCGCTTGCACAGTGCTCCTTGGGATGTTTAAAGCTTGGGAAATATTTTTGTATCCAAATCCGGCTTTAAACTTCTACACAACAGTATCTCGGACCTGCCTGGTGTGTTCCTTGTTCTTCATGATGCTCTCTGCGCTTTTAACGGACCTCTGAGACTATCACAGTGCAGGTGCATTTATACGGAGACTTGATTACACACAGGTGGATTGTATTTATCATCATTAGTCATTTAGGTCAACATTGGATCATTCAGAGATCCTCACTGAACTTCTGGAGAGAGTTTGCTGCACTGAAAGTAAAGGGGCTGAATAATTTTGCACGCCCAATTTTTCAGTTTTTGATTTGTTAAAAAAGTTTGAAATATCCAATAAATGTCGTTCCACTTCATGATTGTGTCCCACTTGTTGTTGATTCTTCACAAAAAAATACAGTTTTATATCTTTATGTTTGAAGCCTGAAATGTGGCAAAAGGTCGCAAAGTTCAAGGGGGCCAAATACTTTCGCAAGGCACTGTAAATATTGAAGAGTGCAGGGCTCAGATTGTAACCATGACGAAGGCTCCACCCCTGGTTAAAGAATTCTGTTATTTTCTTGCCAATTTTAATGCTGCACGTATTGCCAGTATACATTTATTTAATTATGTCATGTGTTTTTGCCCCCTACACCACTTTCAATAACTTTGTAGAACAGTCCTGTATGCTAAATAGAATCAAATGCTTTTTGGAAGTCGATAAAGCAAGCGTATATTTTGGTATCATTTTGGTGGACATGTTTATCTATCAGGGTGTGTAGAGTGTAAATATGATCAGTTGTGCAATGTTTTGGTATAAATCCCATTTGGCTTTTACTCAAGACACTGTGCTTATTAAGGAAGTTTAGAACTCTTACATTTTTAATACTACAGAAAACCTTCCCCAGGTTACTGTTCACACAAATGCCTTTGTAATTGTTAAGGTCAAATTTGTCTCCATTTTTAAATATTGGGGTTATGAGTCCTTGATTCCAGATGTAAGGGAAATAACCTACACTCAGGGCCCATCTGTATGATTTTCTGATGTTGTACAGCTTACTGGGCTGTGAATGTCTGGTTATTTCCATGTCTGTTCTTTTGAGGAACAATGTAATTTGGCTGTGATCAGACAGAGGTGTTAGTGGCTTGACAGTGAATGAGCTGAGAGAGAAGGTGTCAATGTCTGTGATCATGTACTCTACTGTACTGTGGCCAAGAGGTGAGCAGTAGGTGAATCTCCCCAAAGAGTCCCTCCGTAACCTACCATTGACAAGGTACAGACCCAGGCTTCTACAGAGCTGCAACAGATCCCTTCAGTTTTTGTTGACGGTGCTGTCACTGTTGTTTCTATGGGGAGATGAAGACAGTTAGAAACAGTATGGCCTGTAATAAAGCTGTCCCCTCGTGTGCTCGTTAGATCAGGTAGTGTACAGGGTTCTCCTGTCCTCTGACGACCTCTGCGTAGCTGCGCTGGTCCTGCTGTTGGGCCCTGTGGAGTGGAGGAGGGCCAGTTCTGGGCCGTGGAGCTTCCTCTCTGGTCTGGTAGGGGTGGTGGTCTGGTGCGGGGTTGTAGGCTGGGCCCGGTCCGGTCTGGCTAAGCCGATGGAAGTAGTGATGCTCTGGTGGTGGGTGGGGCCTGTGGGGTGCGCTGGGTCTGGTGTGGCGTTGAAGGGTCCTGGGGCTCCTTGTTGGTGCAGTGGTCTGGTAGGGATCTCTGGGTGGTCCTCTGTCCAGTACGGCATGGGGTGTTTGGTCCATCAAGTACCACGTCCTTTAGAGACTTGGCAAACATCCCTACTGTCTGCTTCCTCAGGTGGGAGTGGTCGTGCAGATGCTCTGGGGTGATTGTTGGGTGGTGAACAACGTGCACATTCGGGAGTAGGCCACACCCTCTGGTGATGTCAGCGTTGACTTTCTGAATGGTACGGGGTTGGAAGTCTTTGCGGGGCAGCAGAGTAGAGATGGTGATGTGGGAGTTGGGGAACCGCTCAGAGGCCCTCTCTACTACTCTGTTGACCAGGCTGCCTACTCTCTCCTGCTCCTCTCACAGGTTGTTGGTGCCGGTGTGAATAATAATGTGGCCTGGTATGCCAAAGTCAGGCTGTGACAGGATGTGGAGTGCATCCTGTGTTTTTGGGAACCATATTCTGCACACCTTGTGTTGGGGGAAGAGTTTATCTTCTTGGATGAATTTCCCATGGGTTGTGGGTAAAGATGGGTCAGTGGGGGTGTTAGGGATGGTGAGGGGCTGCAGCTTCTCTCTGGGAGTCTCTACAGTCTGCTCTCTGTGCTGTAGCACTCTCTTGATGACAGACAACTCCTTTTCCATCTCCTCCTTTACCTGCACCAGCTCTCTCCTCATGGTGGCCTTTACCTCCTCAAGAGCTGTGGTAAGGCTCTCTCTCAGCTCCTGGACAGAGTTCTTCAGCTGGGTCCTGCACTGGTTGATCTGGTCCTGTAGAAGCTCTGTGTCTGGGCTGGAGGGGGTGTAGCTGGGGGGCTGCTCCTTCAGCTCAGTAACCCATACCTCTAACAGAGTCAGCCTGTCTCTCAGCAGGCTGATGGTAGTGTAGCTGGGGGGCTGCTCCTTCAGCTCGGTAACCCATACCTCTAACAGAGCCAGCCTGTCTCAGCAGGCTGATGGTAGTGTAGCTGGGGGGCTGATCCTTCAGCTCAGTAACCCATACCTCTAACAGAGCCAGCCTGTCTCTCAGCAGGCTGATGGTAGTGTAGCTAAGGGACTGATCCTTCAGCTCAGTAACCCATACCTCTAACAGAGCCAGCCTGTCTCTCAGCAGGCTGATGGTAGTGTAGCTGGGGCGCTGCTCCTTCAGCTCAGTAACCCATACCTCTAACAGAGCCAGCCTGTCTCTCAGCAGGCTGATGGTAGTGTGGCTGGGGGGCTGCTCCTTCAGCTCAGTAACCCATACCTCTAACAGAGCCAGCCTGTCTCTCAGCATGCTGGTAGTGGTGTAGCTGGGGGGCTGCTCCTTCAGCTCGGTAACCCATACCTCTAACAGAGCCAGCCGGTCTCTCAGCAGGCTGATGGTAGTGTAGCTGGAGGGCTGCTCCTTCAGCTCAGTAACCCATACCTCTAACAGAGCCAGCCTGTCTCTCAGCAGGCTGGTAGTGGTGTGGTCTTGGCTCTGGTGGTTGTAGGCAGGCAGGGGGGAGGATGGTCCTACTGTTGGGGTGCCTGAGGTGAAGGGAGAGGATAGTCCTACTGTTGGGGTGCCTGAGGTGAAGGGAGAGGATAGCCCTGCTGTTGGGGTGCCTGAGGTGAAGGGAGAGGATAGCCCTGCTGTTGGGGTGCCTGAGGTGAGGGGAGAGGATAGTCCTGCTCTTGGGGTGCCTGAGGTGAGGGGAGAGGATAGCCCTGCTGTTGGGGTGCCTGAGGTGAGGGGAGAGGATAGCCCTGCTGTTGGGGTGCCTGAGGTGAAGGGAGAGGATAGCCCTACTGTTGGGATGCCTGAGGTGAAGGGAGAGGATAGTCCTGCTGTTGGGGTACCTGAGGTGAAGGGAGAGGATAGTCCTACTGTTGGGGTACCTGAGGTGAAGGGAGAGGATAGCCCTGCTGTTGGGGTACCTGAGGTGAGGGGAGAGGATAGTCCTGCTGTTGGGATACCTGAGGTGAAGGGAGAGGATAGTCCTGCTGTTGGGGTGCCTGAGGTGAAGGGAGAGGATAGCCCTGCTGTTGGGGTACCTGAGGTGAGGGGAGAGGATAGTCCTACTGTTGGGGTGCCTGAGGTGAAGGGAGAGGATAGTCCTACTGTTGGGGTACCTGAGGTGAGGGGAGAGGATAGTCCTACTGTTGGGGTACCTGAGGTGAAGGGAGAGGATAGTCCTGCTGTTGGGGTACCTGAGGTGAGGGGAGAGGATAGTCCTGCTGTTGGGATGCCTGAGGTGAAGGGAGAGGATAGCCCTACTGTTGGGATGCCTGAGGTGAAGGGAGAGGATAGCCCTACTGTTGGGATGCCTGAGGTGAAGGGAGAGGATAGTCCTGCTGTTGGGGTGCCTGAGGTGAAGGGAGAGGATAGCCCTGCTGTTGGGATGCCTGAGGTGAAGGGAGAGGATAGCCCTACTGTTGGGATGCCTGAGGTGAAGGGAGAGGATAGCCCTACTGTTGGGGTGCCTGAGGTGAAGGGAGAGGATAGTCCTACTGTTGGGGTACCTGAGGTGAAGGGAGAGGATAGTCCTACTGTTGGGATGCCTGAGGTGAAGGGAGAGGATAGTCCTACTGTTGGGGTACCTGAGGTGAAGGGAGAGGATAGTCCTACTGTTGGGATGCCTGAGGTGAAGGGAGAGGATAGTCCTACTGTTGGGGTACCTGAGGTGAAGGGAGAGGATAGTCCTACTGTTGGGATGCCTGAGGTGAAGGGAGAGGATAGTCCTACTGTTGGGGTGCCTGAGGTGAAGGGAGAGGATAGTCCTACTGTTGGGGTACCTGAGGTGAAGGGAGAGGATAGTCCTACTGTTGGGATGCCTGAGGTGAAGGGAGAGATCGGGGTACTGTCCTTGTCTTTTTTGCTTTCCGCTATCTTCGTTAAGGTGGGGAAGTCCTGCACAACAGAGCTGAGTGCAGCCTCACTGCCCTGGACCATGACAGTGCCGTTCTGCTACATGTTTACTGTCAGAAACTTGTTTTCCTGGTCCTTATCGCTGTCCTCAAACATGTGTATTTGCCTTCCCTTGCAGATGCCTGTCTTTGTGGTACAGCTGAAATGCCTGGTTGCAGCTGTATGCCAGGCAGTAGTGTGGTCTGTGTAAAATAACAGGTTTGTAACAGTCCTGTTTTGTGAGCAGTCGGCAAACAAAGTTTCTGGGTTCTCCCTCAGAATTCTGTGTTTAAAATGGATTCTTCCCTTCTCTGATTTGATTTCTGCTGGGTATTAAAAAAAAAAAAGGGGGGGGGGGGAGTCTCTCAGTCTCTGCTGCTGGCGCTGCCTCAGTGGCCATGTTGCTATGGTTACCACCAGTAAACAGTTGGCGCTAGACGGTAAGCTCTCTCTCTCTCTCTCTCTCTCTCTCTCTCTCTCTCTGTCTATTTCTCTTACATTGCCTGACACACGCCTTTCTCCCCACCACCTTTCATTTCGCAGCAGGGGTGTGATGTCATTACAGCAGACTGAGGCCTTCCATTGGCCAGAGCCCTGTAATTACCCTGTTGATATATTAGCACAATGCATTGATTGGCCCATTGCTTACCCTATAATCCAATCACACGCCTGTTATTGATCTTTTATAGAGCGACGGCCCCAGATAATAAGCACTCTGCCACGCTCGGGGTCAATAGGCACAGAGGGAGAGGAGTCTCCTCGCAGCTAATTGGCTTATGAAATAAGCCAAACATTTTGTTTTCTACGTACATTCCGGGATCAATAAGGAGCTTAGGCAATGAATTCAAATCAATTGTCTTGAGATGTACTTTGTGACTCAGTCCATTTTCTTTGGTTCTCTTGATTGTTGTGAGAACTGCTTTGGTTACTTGCTTGCTGTGTCTTAGATATTCTAAATTGATGTTATCTTTTGTATTTTTATTTTCCTCTCAATGTCTTCCATTCTCAATCTTTCTTTTTAGTCTATCCCTGTTGCTCTCCTTAAATCTGCTTACATTTCTTCTCTTCTGGTGGAAAACAAAATGGCTACTATTTAGAATGCAAGTACGGGTATTTTTCACACAGTCACCATCTCTCTCTCTCTCTATCTCTCTAATTCAATGGCTTTGTTTGTATGGGGAACATATGTTAACATTGCCAAATCAAGTTAATTAGATAATAAACTAAAGTGAAATAGACAGTCAAAATGAACAGTAAACAATACAGTCACAGAAGTTCCAAAAGAATGAAGACATTTCAAATGTGAAATGTCTCTCTCGCTCTCCCTCTTCGTCTTCCACCCTTTCTCCCTCCCACATTTTTCTCGTTTTCTCTGTCTCTCTGGCCGTCTCTGAAATCTATCTTGCCTACAACTCGCTAAAACCACATACTGTTGACTAATCGTACAACATCCTATTTATAACTTACTGGTGGGAAGGAACGAATGCGGCGAGCCAAAAATATCAACACACTAGGCTCCGTACTGAGAATGTGCCATCGAATGAGCAATTAAGTTGACTACTGCCATTTGTTCATTTTGAAAGAGCGTGTCCACTTATCTGATTATCAGCTTTGTCAGACTCACGTGGGTCTGGAAAAACATTTATCTTCCTCAGTACTGTGCAGCGAGTTCTACTAGATGAAAAGCCAAAATTAGTATGGCATCCTGGCATTAAAAGCATATTACATTTTTGAAATTTCACATACTATCAAACTTTATATTTTCACATTCAGACACAGCCACCATCTCTCTCTGTCTATCTCTCTGTCGATCTCTCTCTCTCTCTCTCTCTCTCTCAATTCAATTCAATTCAAGGGCTTTATTGGCATGGGAAACATGTGTTAACATTGCCAAAGCAAGTGAGGTAGACAACATACAAAGTGAATATATAAAGTGAAAAACAACAAAAATTAGCAGTAAACATTACACATACAGAGGTTTCAAAACAGTAAAGACATTACAAATGTCATATTATGTCATACAGTGTTTTAACAATGTACAAATGGTTAAAGGACACAAGATCAAATAAATAAGCATAAATATGGGTTGTATTTACAATGGTGTTTGTTCTTCACTGGTTGCCCTTTTCTCGTGGCAACAGGTCACAAATCTTGCTGCTGTGATGGCACACTGTGGAATTTCACCCAGTAGATATGGGAGTTTTTCAAAATTGGATTTGTTTTCGAATTCTTTGTGGATCTGTGTAATCTGAGGGAAATATGTCTCTCTAATATGGTCATACATTGGGCAGGAGGTTAGGAAGTGCAGCTCAGTTTCCACCTCATTTTGTGGGCAGTGAGCACATAGCCTGTCTTCTCTTGAGAGCCATGTCTGCCTACGGCGGCCTTTCTCAATAGCAAGGCTATGCTCACTGAGTCTGTACATAGTCAAAGCTTCTCTCTGTCTATCTCTCTGTCTATCTCTGTCTGTCGCTCTGTCTATCTCTCTCTGTCTATCTCTCTCTGTCTATCTCTGTCTGTCTATCTCTCTCTGTCTATCTATCTCTCTCTGTGTATCTCTCTGTCTATCTCTCTCTGTCTATCTCTCTCTGTCTCTCTCTCTCTCTCTCTCTGTCTATCTCTCTCTCTCTCTCTGTCTATCTCTCTGTCTATCTATCTCTCTCTGTCTATCTCTCTGTCTATCTCTCTCTGTCCATCTCTCTGTCTATCTCTCTCTGTCTATCTCTCGCTCTCTGTCTATCTCTCGCTCTCTGTCTATCTCTCTGTCTATCGCTCTCTGTCTATCTCTGTCTGTCTATCTCTCTCTGTCTATCTCTCTCTGTCTATCTCTCTCTGTCTATCTCTGTCTGTCTATCTCTCTCTGTCTATCTCTCTCTTTCTCTGTCTATCTCTCTCTTCCCCCCTCTTCGCCTCTCTCTCTCTCTCTCTCTGTCTATCTCTCTCTCTTCCCCCCTCTTCGCCTCTCTCTCTCTCTGTCTATCTCTTCGCCTCTCTCTCTCTCTCTCTCTCTCTCTCTCTCTGTCTATCTCCCCCCTTCACCTCTCTCTGTCCATCTCTCTCTGTCTATCTCTCTCTGTCTATCTCTCTCTTTCTCTGTCTATCTCTCTCTTCCCCCCTCTTTGCCTCTCTCTCTCCCTCTCTCTCTCTCTCTCTCTCTCTTCCCCCCTCTTCGTCTATCTCTCTCTCTTCCCCCCTCTTCGCCTCTCTCTCTCTCAATCTCTCTCTCTCTCTCCACCTCTCTCTGTCTATCTCTCTCTCTTCCCCCCTCTTCACCTCTCTCTCTCTCTCTCTCTCTCCCCACCTCTCTCTATCTATCTCTCTCTCTTCGCCTCTCTCTGTTGTCGTGCCTTTACTATCATAAACTGAAGGCTGATAGTTTTTTATCAAAGATTCTCTGTAATTAGTTACTGCACGATCAACTGATTAATCGCGTAACTAATTAACTAGGAAGTCGGGGCACCAAGGAAAAATATTCAGATTACAAAGTTATAATTCCCTGAAATAACTTTTCAGATTTTATCTGATCAATTAGTCTTCGAATTAATGAATTATTTACTTTACCTCATGTTAGTCTCATTCCAAACGTCGTAAATTGTTGGTTATCTGCACGAACCCAGTCTTCACTATGAGTCATCCATACATCAATTGTCTTAAATAATTTATTTATTACTAACTAAGTAATTCACAGAAATGCATAAACAAACAAACAAACAAGGTAAATGTAATGATAGGAGAATGTGCCCTAGTGGGCTAAACCGGCATGGCGGCTTGTTAGACAAAAAGGGGAGTGGGGGTCAACTAAGAAGTCACTACAAAGTAGTAACTATAACTATTGAAATGCTAATCCTTTGCACATGAACGCTCACTCAGTCGGGAACAATTGCAATCAATATATATATTTACGCTCAGTGTGTCGTCTTGATCGCTGGTGAAAAGTTAGTTTCTTTTGTAGAATTGTCCGTCTCTCTCCCTCTCTCTCTTGGTTGGGGTTAGAGGGGATTGTTCAGTGTGACATTCGTTATAGAATGGGTGTTTCGGTGGTTGTCGTTCTTCGCGTTCAATGATGCCGAATTCCTAGCTGCAGACTAGTAATTAATATCAAAGACTTGTTCTTATTCTGTTGGTATCGATAGTCTAAGAGTTTAACCACGTGGTATGATTCGGGGCGGCAGGGTAGCCTAGTGGTTAGAGCGTTGGACTAGTAACCGGAAGGTTGCGAGTTCAAACCCCCGAGCTGACAAGGTACAAATCTGTCGTTCTGCCCCTGAACAGGCAGTTAACCCACTGTTCCCAGGCCGTCATTGAAAATAAGAATTTGTTCTTAACTGACTTGCCTGGTAAAATAAAAATTAAAAAGATTCAGCAATGACCTTTGTTCCCCTCCTAATGGAGAAAAACATGGTCTGCAACCTTTAGCCATCTCCGAGTGGGGTTTTTATTGGGAATGGCAGAAAAGGCTGTCCCAGGAGGCCTGACCCTAACTGGGCTCAGGGGCGGTCCTCTGATTTAGTTCAAATCAAAAGGGAATTGTATTTTTCTTCATTAAACAGTCCAAAATCATATTACACAATTATACAAACAGTATCATTAATCTTATACAACAATTAGATGTAAACCTCATATCTGCGTTATGGTAATGTTGCCACACCGTCTCCCATGAGCTTTCCCAAGTTGTGACAAACGGACCAGTTCGTTGCTGGATTCTTCACCAATCTTTTATACTTTCTCCGGAACATGAAATTTGTTCGTACCTCAAGTTATGTGAGGTGGAAGGATTTCCTTTGTCCTCTACGAAAGTTAACTCTCTCTCTACTATGTGTCCATGAGGAGATCCTCTCTCTCGCTCTCCTTTCGTCTATCTCTCTCTCTTCACCCCTCTTCGTCTATCTCTCTCTCTTCCCCCCTCTTCGCCTCTCCCCCCCCTCTTCGCCCTTCTCTGTTTATCTCTCTCTCTTTGCCTCTCTGTCTATCTCTCTCTTTGCCTCTCTGTCTATCTCTCTCTTTGCCTCTCTGTCTATCTCTCTCTTTGCCTCTCTGTCTATCTCTCTCTCTTCGCCTCTCTGTCTATCTCTCTCTCTTCGCCTCTCTCTGTCTATCTCTCTCTCTTCGCCTCTCTCTGTCTATCTCTCTCTCTTCGCCTCTCTCTGTCTATCTCTCTCTCTTCGCCTCTCTCTGTCTATCTCTCTCTCTTCGCCTCTCTCTGTCTATCTCTCTCTCTTCGCCTCTCTCTGTCTATCTCTCTCTCTTCGCCTCTCTCTGTCTCTCTCTCTCTCTTCGCCTCTCTCTGTCTATCTCTCTCTCTCTCTCTCTCTCTCTCTCTCTCTCTCTCTCTCTCTCTCTCTCTCTCTCTCTCTCTCTCTCTCTCTCTCTCTCTCTCTCTCTCTCTCTCTCTCTCTCTCTCTCTCTCTCTCTCTCTCTCTCTCTCTCTCTCTCTCTCTCTCTCTCTCTCTCTCTCTCTCTCTCTCTCTCTCTCTCTCTCTCTCTCTCTCTCTCTCTCTCTCTCTCTCTCTCTCTCTCTCTCTCTCTCTCTCTCTCTCTGTACTTTTCTGGAACAAGGTTGCCAGAGTCTGTTATTCTGGGAGGCCACATCTGACTCCCAGCTGTGAGGTCGCAGGTTGCCAGATTGTGCAGCTGCCGGTCATAAATCATTCTAGGTAGAGAGGAGTTTTACTTCTGTCAGCTGTGAAACAAAGATGTGGAGCAATGGGGGTCAGAGGTACCCCGACCTGTGGAGCAGCGGGGGTCAGAGGTACCCCAACCTGTGAAGCAGCGAGGGTCAGAGGTACTCCCGACCTGTGGAGCTGCTGGGGGTCAGAGGACTGTATAGTACAACGTAATCTTGTCTACCAGCTGGCTTTCTCTCTGTCGAGCCGTCTGGTTTCACGGCGCCTCTGAACGAGACTTGACTGGAAGTCTAAGGCAGGAGCGGACGAAACAACTGCTGGTTTTAATTGGCTGAGCTCTCATTCCATCACCATCCAGCATAACCATTAGATCCTCCCCTACATTGTGGACTTCAGAGTGCTGTTATTGTGAAGTGGAAACGTCTAGGAGCAACAACGGCTCAGCCGCGAAGTGGTAGGCCACAAAAGCTCACAGCACGGGACCGCCAAGTGCTGAAGCACGTAACACGTAAAAATGGTCTCGGTTCCAAACTGCCTCTAGAAGCAAAATCAGCACAATAACTGTTCGTCGGGAGTTTCATGAAATGGGTTTCCATGGCCGAGCACCCGCACACAAGGCTAAGATCACCATGCATAATGCCAAGTGTCGGCTGGAGTGGTGTAAAGCTCACTGCCATTGGACTCTGGAGCAGTGGAAACACGTTCTCTGCAGTGAAGAATTACGCTTCACCATCTGGCAGTCTGACGGATGAATCTGGGTTTGGTGGATGCCAAGAAAATGATTAAGCTGTTTTTCATAGTTCGGGCAAGGCCCCTTAGTACACGATGCTGTGCTTCCAACTTTGTGGCAACAGTTTGGTGAAGGCCCTTTCCTGTTTCAGCATGACAACGCCCCCATGCACAAAGTGAAGTCTATAAAGAAATGGTTTGTCGAGATTGGTATGGAAGAACTTGACTGGCCTGCACAGAGCCCTGACCTCAACTCAACCCCATCGAACAACTTTGGGATGAATTGGAACGCCGACTGCGAGCCAGGCCTAATTGCTCAACATCAGTGTGTGTGTGTGGTATGTGTGTGTGTGTGTGTGTGTGTGTGTGTGTGTGTGTGTGTTTGTGTGTATCATGTGCATTTCTATGTGAGTGTGTGCATGCACGTATGTGACCTTGCCTATTCACTGTGTCATGACGTTGCCCTCTTTGGGTGTGGTGAGCCCCATCCCCCTCTCCCTGCGTCCCTCTTTCCTCCTTCAACTAGGCTGCTGTGGTCAGAGAGACTTCGTAAATTCCTGAGGATCTCCTCATGGACACACAGTATAGAGAGAGTAAATTTTCATAGAGAACAGGGGAATTTCTTCCATCTCACAGAACTCGAGGCCTGAACAAATTTCATGTTCCGGAGAAAGTATAGAAGATCGGTGAAGATTCCAGCTATGAACTGGTCCGTTTGTTACAACTTGGGGAAGCTCATGGGAGACGGTGTGGCCACATTACCATAACGCTGTTTATATAATAGCCTCAGATATGAGGTTTACATCTAATTGTTGTATAAGATGAACGAGTGAGTGTGATACTGTTTACACAATTTCACATTGTGATTTTGGACTGTTTAATGAAAGAAAACTCAAAAAGGGAATTAGAGTTAACTAAATCAGAGGACCGCCCCTGAGCCCAGTTAGGGTCAGACATCCTGGACCGCCCCTGAGCCCAGTTAGGGTCAGGCGTCCTGGCACAGCCCTTTTCTGCAATTACGAATAAAACCCAACTTTGAGAAATTATCATCAGACCATGTTTTTCTCCATTGCTGAATCTTTTAACCATACCACGTGGTTAAACTCTTAGACTATCGATACCGACAGAATAAGAACAAGTCTTTGATATAAATTACTAGTCTGCAGCTAAGAATTCGGTATCATTGAATGCGAAGAACGACAACCGCCGAAACATCCATTCCATAACGAAACGAATGAATGTCACTCTGAACTATCCCCTCTAACCACAACCGAGAGAGAGAGGGAGAGAGACGGACAATTCTACAAAAGAAACAAACTTTTCACCAGCGAGCAAGACGACACACTGAGCGTAAATATATATTGATTGCAATTGTTCCCGAATGAGTGAGCGTTCATGTGTAAAGGATTAGCATTTCAATTATTATAATTATCAACTTTGTAGTGACTTCTTAGTTGACCCTCACTTCCCCTTTTTGTCTAACAAGCCGCCATGACGGTTTAGCCCACTAGGGCACATTCCCCTATCATTTCTTGTAACCACATTTACCCTGTTTGTTTATGCATTTCTGTGAATTACTTAGCTAGTAATAAATAAATGATTTAAGACAATTTATGTATTGATGACTCATAGTGAGGACTGGGTTCGTGCAGATACCCAACAATTTACAACGTTTGGATTGAGACTAACGTGAGGTAAAGTAAATAATTCATTAATTTGAAGACTAATTGATCAGATAAAATATCTGAAAAGTTATTTTAGGAAATTATAACTTTGTAATCTGAATATTTTTCCTTGGTGCCCCGACTTCCTAGTTAATTACAGTTACATGATTAATCAGTTGATCGCGTAATACTAATTACAGAGAATCTTTGATAAAACTATAAGTCTTCAATTTAATGATAGTAAAGACACGACAACTGTTATCCGAGCACACCACGCTGGGGAGGTTGGTCATTCAGCACCTGCCTCCCATTCAAACGGCGCCACAGAGCAGGTTTACATTTTTACCCCACATAAGGCAGCCTACCTTCACAGAGATTACGCCTATACATTTGTTGTTATTTTTGGTGTAGACACTGAATCTCTTAAAGAGTAGAAAGAGAAGGAGAGGAGAGGGGGTGAAAGAGAGAAAGAGAAAGATACAAAAACAGAGAGAGAAAAAGAGAGAGAAAGAGATGGCACTTGAACACATTTCCCTTTATACATGTAGATAGTTGTGTTACTAGTATTTAGAGGTTATGCAGAATGACATATTGAAGACTGTTGAACCCCAAACACATATCACCACAACAATGCAGTGTACAGTACAACAAAATAACCACCCACATACAGTATAGCCTAGCAGTGTTTCATTTTTACTCATCATCACTTGTAATTTATTCTAATTAGTTTTTGTTCAATAAAAATCTGTATGATGACACAAATGTGAAAAAAATAAAAGAGCATTAAGAACAGAAATGCTACTGTTAAATAACCTGGAGAAGAGGAGGGGGGGAGAGGAGAGGACAAGAAAGGAAAGGAAAGAAAATGGGCAGGGAGGGGAGGAGAGGAGAAGAGAGGAGAGGAGACAAGAGGGGAGGGGAGGGGAGGAAACGGGAGAGGATGGGAGGAGAGGGGAGTGGAGGAGAGGGGAGTGGAGGAGAGGAGAGGAGAGGAGAGGATGGGAGGAGAGGGGAGGAGATTAGAGGGGAGTGGAGGAGAGGAAACGGGAGAGGATGGGAGGAGAGGGGAGGAGAGGGGAGTGGAGGATGGGACAAGAGGAGAGGATGGGACAAGAGGAGAGGAGAGGAGAGGGGAGGGGAGGGGAGAAGAGGAGAGGAGAGGAGAGGAGAGGAGAAGAGAGGAGAGGAGAGGAGAGGAGAGGAGAGGGGAGGAGAGGAGAGGGGAGTGGAGGAGAGGAAACGGGAGAGGAGAGGAGAAGAGAAGAGAGGGGAGGAAACGGGAGAGGATGGGAGGAGAGGGGAGGAGAGGGGAGTGGAGGATGGGACAAGAGGAGAGGATGGGACAAGAGGAGAGGAGAGGGGAGGGGAGGGGAGAAGAGGAGAGGAGAGGGGAGGAGATTAGAGGGGAGTGAAGGAGAGGAAACGGGAGAGGAGAGGAGAAGAGAGGAGAGGGGAGGAAACGGGAGAGGATGGGAGGAGAGGGGAGGAGAGGGGAGTGGAGGATGGGACAAGAGGAGAGGATGGGACAAGAGGAGAGGAGAGGAGAGGGGAGAAGAGAAGAGAAGAGAAGAGGAAAGGAGAGGAGAGGAGAGGAGAGGAGAGGGGAGGAAACGGGAGAGGATGGAAGGAGAGGGGAGGAGAGGGGAGTGGAGGATGGGACAAGAGGAGAGGAGAGGGGAGGGGATGGGAGGAGAGGAGAGGAGAGGAGAGGAGAGGAGAGGAGAGGAGAGGAGAGGAGAGGAGAGGAGAGGAGAGGAGAGGAGAGGAGAGGAGAGGAGAGGAGAGGAGAGGAGAGAAAACTAAACAAAGCAAAATGAGATGGTGGAAGAGAGAATGGGAGGAGGGAAGGCTGGCAGTTCTCTATTCTGTGCTGTGCTGTGAGGGTCGATCGATAACTCAGTAATGAAGGAGGTATTAGACGGGGTGCAGAGGGACCGGAGCAGGGTAGGTGGATGCAGGAGGCCAGGGTAGGTGAAGAGAGAGAGGCAGGAGCTGATTCCCCATAGCAAACAACACCCTCACAGGACTCATCAGAGCCAACATCTGAGAACAGATGAGCCAGATGACCCTCTCGAGTCTTTCTGAATTCAGGAGGAGCACACCCATGTTCACACCCACACACCCACACACACACCCACACACAGCATGCTCTAAACATGGCAGGTAGCCTAGTGGTTAGAGCGTTGAGCCAGTAATTCGCTAGTTCAAATCCCAAAGCCGACAAGGTGAAAGATCTATCGATGTACCTTTCAGCAAGGCACTTAAACATAATTGCTCCAGGGTTGCTGTTGATAATGGCTGACCCTGGCTGTGTCCCTACTCTTCGAGGGTGTCTCAGAGGTAGTAGGGATATGCAAAAACACATTTCCAATTCACACATGCGTATAATACTTACAAGGTCTCACAGTCTCATGTCAAAATTAGACGTTCATCGATGTTTCTCAAACGTCAAATTTCGAAGTTGTGTTTAAGGTTACGGTTAGGCATTAATTCCACATTTTTATTATTACATATGCTCGCATACACACACACACACACACACACACACACACACACACACACACACACACACCAACAATCAATCATGTTCTTCCCCAAGCCTTCGTTGCTGTAACTTTGTCTGTCTGCCAGGCTTCTGCCCCAGTCCTTCAGCCCAGTGCTGAATGTGTCTGTCAACAACAGAATGAGCCTCGCTGATCCGGAGTAAGAAAAAGACAGCACTCAACTCACTCTGGTCTTTCAACGCATATTACCCACCAATGCCTCCCGCCGCCCTCACAAATTCATTTCACAGAGGCAATTTGGGACTGAATGGAGAAGACACAGGGATTGTCTTCTGTTTGCCACTGGGGAGGGAAAGAGTGTGTGTGTGGGGGGGGGGTATAGGGATGACCCCCAGGTACACTCAAAGCCAATCTGTTGCACTCTGAATGGGCTCCTTATGGACAAGTGCCATGTGGTTGGGCACAGCCCCTAACTAACCCAGTCAGTCAGACCCAGCACAGGGACACTGAGGGGGCTTAGCATATGTGTGTGTGTGTGTGTGTGTGTGTGTGTGTGTGTGTGTGTGTGTCCCTTTCAATAGATGGATCAAGGCAAGGATGGGCCCCCTTTTTTTTGTATTCTTGTGTCTCTCTCCTTAAACACCCATCCTCCTTTCCCTTTCCCACTCAGACTACTACCAGACAAATTTGACTATCCAATGATATACCTAGAAGTCTAGCTTCATCAACTTGCTCAATGGTCACACCTTTTATACACAACCCCAGCTAAGGTTCAGGTTTTAGAGAATGTTTTGAAACCAAATACAATGCTTTAAGTTTTAGATGTATTTAAGACCAGTATTATTAATCACCCATTCTCATACTGACTGTAACTTCTTATTTTGAATTTCAGTGAGCTCACTGGCTTTGAGTGCTGACATGTAGAGTATCGAATCATCCACATACATAGTCATTCTAGCTTTGTGTAAGACCTGTGGCAAATCATTTGTGAAAATAGAGAACAGTAACAGCCCAAAGTAACTGCCCTGAGGAACACCGCAATGTGTATGTCTGATGTTAGAGAAGCTTCCATTGAATAATAATCTCTGGGTTCTATTGGATAAATAACTCTCCAACCTTGTGATGACAGGTGATGTAAAGCCATAGCAAATGAGTTTCTTCAATAACAATTTATTATCATTAACATCAAAGGCTGCACTGAAATCTAGCAATACAGCACCAACTACAATCTTATTATGCATTTTTTTAAAACAATCATCTGTTATTTGACTCAGTGCAGTACAACTTGAGTGCCTTTCTCTATAAATCAGTAGTAATCTTGTTCTCTGAAAAATAGCATTGTATTTGGTCAAATAATTATTTCCATCAGTTTACTAAGAGCAGGCAGCAAACTGAATGGGTGGCTGTTTTTTTTAAAATTTTATTTTATTTAACCTTTATTGAATTAGACATGTCAGTTAAGAACAAATTCTTATTTTCAATGAAGGCCTACCAAAAGGCAAAAGGCCTCCTGCGTGGAAAGGGGGCTGGGATTAAAATTTAAAAAATAAAATAAAAATATAGGACAAAACACACATCACAGACAACAACATAGCATGGCAGCAATACATGATAGCACTACATGGTAGGAACACAACATGACAACGACATGGTAGCAAAACAACATGGCAGTAGCACAACATGGTAGCAGCACAAAACATGGTACAAACATTTTTGGGCACAGACAATAGCACAAAAGGCAAGAAGGTAAAGACAACAATACATCACGCAAAGCAGCCACAACTGTCAGTAAGAGTGTCCATGATTGAGTCTTTGAATGAAGAGATTGAGATAAAACTGTCTAGTTTGAGTGTTTGTTGCAGCTTGTTCCAGTCGCTAGCTGCAGCGAACTGAAAAAACGAGTGAACCAAGGATGTGTGCTTTGGGGACCTTCAACAGAATGTGACTGGCAGAACGGGTGTTGTATATGGAGGATGAGGGCAGCAGTAGATATCTCAGATAGCGGGGAGTGAGGCCCAAGAGGGTTTTATAAATAAGCATCAACCAGTGGGTCTTGTGACGGGTATACAGAGATGACCAGTTTACAGAGGAGTATAGAGTGCAGTGATGTGTCCTATAAGGAGCATTGGTGGCAAATCTAATGGCCGAATGCTAAAGTACATCTAGCCGCTCGAGAGCACCCTTAACTGCCGATCTATAAATTACATCTCCGTAATCTAACATGGGTAGGATGATCATCTGAATCAGGGTTAGTTTGGCAGCTGGGGTGAAAGAGGAGCGATTACGATAGAAGAAACCAAGTCTAGATTTAACTTTAGCCTGCAGCTTTGATATGTGCTGAGAGTACAGTGTACCATCTAGCCATCATCCCAAGTACTTGTATGAGGTGACTACCTCAAGCTCTAAACCCTCAGAGATAGTAATCACAACTGTGGGGAGATGGGCATTCTTCTACCAAACCACATGACCTTTGTTTTGGAGGTGTTCAGAACAAGGTTAAGGGCAGAGAAAGTTTGTTGGACACTAAGAAAGCTTTGTTGTAGAGAATTTCTAACAAAATCCAGGGAGAGGCCAGCTGTGTATAAGACTGTATCCTACTGCATGAGCTTTGTTGTTGAAGTAAATTGAGAAGAATATGGGGCCTAGGACCGAGCCTTGTGGTAGTCCCTTGGTGACAGGCAGTGGCTGAGAGAGCAGATGTTCTGACTTTATACACTGCACTCTTTGAGAGAAGTAGTTAGCAAACCAGCCCAATGACCCCTCAGAGACACCAATACTCCTTAGCCAGCCAACAAGAATGGAATGGTCTACCGTATCAAAAGCTTTGGTCAAGTCAATAAAAATAGCAACAGAACATTGCTTAAAATCAAGGGCAAATGGTGACATAATTTAGGACCTTTCAGGTTTCAGTGACACATCCATAACCTGAGCAGAAACCAGATTGCATACCAGAGAGAATACTATAGACATCAAGAAAGCCCGTCAGTTGATTATTGACACGTTTTTCCCAACGCCTTTGATAAACAGGGCAACATAGAAATAGGCCTATAACAGTTAGGATCAGCTTGATCTCCCCCTTTAAATAAAGGACTCAGCGTGGCTGCTTTCCTATCAATGGGAACCTCCCCAGAGAGGAGAGACAGGTTGAAAAAGTCAGAGATAGGCTTGGCGTTGACATGGGCAGCAACCTTAAAGAAGAAAGAGTCTAAACCATAAACCACCCAGATGTGTTTTTGGGGGTCAAGTTTAAGGAGCTCCTTTAACCCCTTGGACTCAGTGACCACCTGCAGGGAGAAACTTTGTAGCGATGCAGGGGAAAAAGAGGGAGGACCATCGGGGCTAGTCGCATTATACGGGGTGGGAGATGAGGAAATGTTAGATGGGCAAGGAATTATGGCTGAGTCAAATAGGAATCCTGACTTAATGAAGTGGTGATTAAAGAGCTCAGCCATGTGCCTCTTGTCAGTAACAACCACATCATCAACATTAAGGGACATGGGCAGCTGTGAGGAGGAGGGTTTATTCTCCAGGTCTTTAACTGTTTTCCATAACTTCTTGGAGTTAGACCCACAGAGAGAGAACTGCTCCTTAAAGTAACTAACTTTGGCCTTCCGGATAGCCTGAGTGCACTTATTTCTCATTTGCCTGAACGAGAGCCAGTCAGGGTGAGTATGCGTATGCCAAATGCCAATTCTTGAGGTGGAGTAACTCTGAAAGATCACAGTCGAACCAGGCACTGAACCTGTTTTTAATTTTCTTCATGGTGCCGTGTTTGTTCACAATACCACTGAAAGTTAAAAAAAAATAAGGTCTAAGCGTCTTCAACAGAGGGGGATCAATGTCACGCCCTTGTCGAAGTATTTTGTGTTTATTTTCATTTATTTGGTCAGGCCAGGGTGTGGCATGGCTTTTTGTATGTGGTGTGTTGGGTTTGTAGCTTAGTGTTCTAGTGAAATCTATGGCTGTCTGAAGTGGTTCTCAATCAGAGGCAGGTGTTTATCGTTGTCTCTGATTGGGAACCATATTTAGGCAGCCATATTCTTTGGGTGTTTTGTGGGTGATTGTCCTTAGTGTCCTTGTTTCTGTCGAGGTGTTAGTTTGCACCAGTTTAGGCTGTTTCGGTTTTCATTACGTTTATTGTTTTTGTACAGTTCGTGTTTCTTCATTATTAAATAAACATGGATTGCAATAGCCACGCTGCATTTTGGTCCGATCCTTGCTACACCTCCTCGTCCGAGGAGGAGATAGAAGAAAGCCGTTACAGAATCACCCACCACAACAGGACCAAGCGGCGTGGTAACGGGCAGCAGCAGCGAAAGGAGGAAAGGACATGGGAGGACGTTATGGACAGCAAGAGTATGGACTATACGACTTGGGAGGAGATAGACAGGTGGGCGGTCGACCCAGGGAGAGTGCCGGAGCCCGCCTGGGATTCGATGGAGCAGTGCGCGGAAGGTTATCGGAGAATGGAGTGGGCGAAGCAAGCACGGCGGCGTGGACGGAAGCCCGAGAGTCAGCCACAAAAATGTATTGGGGGGGGCTAACAGGGAGTATGGCTACGCCAGGTAGGAGACCTGCGCAAACTCCCTGTGCTTACCGGAGGGCTAGAGAGACCGGGCAGGTACCTTATGCTGTGGTGCACACGGTGTCTCCAGTGCGGGTGCATAGCCCTGTGCGGTACATTCCAGCTCCGCGTATAGGCCGGGCTAGAGTGAGCATCGAGCCAAGTGCCATGAAGCCGGCTCTATGCATCTGGTCCCCAGTGCGTCTCCTTGGGCCGGCTTACATGGCACCAGCCTTGCGCTCGGTGTCTCCGGTTCGCCTGCATAGCCCAGTGCGGGCTATTCCACCTCGCCGCACTGGCAGGGCGACCGAGAGCATTCAACAGGTAAGGTTGGGCAGGCTCGGTGCTCAAGAGCTCCAGTGCGCCTGCACGGTCCGGTCTATCCAGTACCACCTCCACGTATCAGCCCTCCGGTGGCAGCTCCCCGCACCAGGCTTCCTGTGTGTGTTCTCGGCCCAGTACCACCAGTGCCAGCACCACGCATCAGGCCTACAGTGCGCCTCGCCTGTCCAGCGCTGCCTGAGCCTTCCTCCTCTCCAGCGCTGCCGGAGTCTCCCGCCTATCTAGCGCTGTCAGAGCCTTCCTCCTCTACAGCGCTGCCGGAGTCTCCCGCCTGTTCAGCGCAGTTGGAGCCTTCCTCTCCAGCGCTGCCGGAGGCTCCCGCCTGTTTAGCGCTGCCAGAGCCTTCCGTCTCTACAGCGCTGCCGGAGTCTCCAGTCTGCAAAGAGCTGCCAGTCTGCAAGGGGCCGCCAGAGCTGCCAATCTGCAAGGAGCCGCCAGAGCTGCCAGTCTGCAAGGAGCCGCCAGAGCTGCCAGTCTGTATGGAGCAGCCAGGGCCGCCAATCACTATGGAGCAGCCAGGGCCGCCAGTCAGCATGGAGCAGCCAGGGCCGCCAGTCAGCATGGAGCAGCCAGAGCCGCCAGTCAGCATGGAGCAGCCAGGGCCGCCAGTCAGCATGGAGCAGCCAGAGCAGCCAGTCAGCATGGAGCAGCCAGAGCAGCCAGTCAGCATGGAGCAGCCAGAGCAGCCAGTCAGCATGGAGCAGCCAGAGCAGCCAGTCAGCATGGAGCAGCCAGAGCTGCCAGTCAGCATGGAGCAGCCAGAGCTGCCAGTCAGCATGGAGCAGCCAGAGCTGCCAGTCAGCATGGAGCAGCCAGAGCTGCCAGTCAGCATGGAGCAGCCAGAGCTGCCAGTCAGCCAGACTCTTCCAGATCTGTCAGTCAGCCAGACTCTTCCAGATCTGCCAGTCAGCCACTCTTCCAGATCTGCCAGTCAGCCAGACTCTTCCAGATCTGCCAGTCAGCCAGACTCTTCCAGATCTGCCAGTCAGCCAGACTCTTCCAGATCTGCCAGTCAACCAGACTCTTCCAGATCTGCCAGTCAACCAGACTCTTCCAGATGTGCCAGTCAACCAGACTCTTCCAGATCCGCCAGTCAGCCAGGATCTGCCGGATCCAACTACCTGCCTGAGCTTCTTCCTCTCAGTGCTGGGTTTCCTCTCAGTGCTGGGTTTCCTCTCAGTGCTGGGTTTCCTCTCAGTGCTGAGCTTCCTCTCAGTGCTGAGCTTCCTCTCAGTGCTGAGCTTCCTCTCAGTCCCGAGCTATCCCTCAGTCCCGAGCTATCCCTCAGTCCCGAGCTATGCCTCAGTCCCGAGCTGCCTCAGTCCCGAGCTGCCCCTCAGTCCCGAGCTGCCCCTCAGTCCAGTGGGGTTCTGGGTGAGGACTACTAGGCCATGGTCGGTGGCGAGGGTGGACTATCCAGGGACACGAGGAGGAGGGACTAAGACTTTGATAGAGTGGGGTCCACGTCCCGCGCCGGAGCCGCCACCATGGACAGACGCCCACCCGGACCCTCCCCTATGGTTTTTGGTGTGCGTCCGGGAGTCCGCACCTTGGGTGGGAGGGGGGGTTCTGTCACGCCCTGGTCGAAGTATTTTGTGTTTATTTTCATTTATTTGGTCAGGCCAGGGTTTGGCATGGGTTTTTGTATGTGGTGTGTTGGGTTTGTAGCTTAGTGGGGTGTTCTAGTGAAGTCTATGGCTGTCTGAAGTGGTTCTCAATCAGAGGCAGGTGTTTATCGTTGTCTCTGATTGGGAACCATATTTAGGCAGCCATATTCTTTGGGTGTTTCGTGGGTGATTGTCCTTAGTGTCTTTGTTTCTGTCGAGGTGTTAGTTTGCACCAGTTTAGGCTGTTTCGGTTTTCACATTACGTTTATTGTTTTTGTACAGTTCGTGTTTCTTCATTATTAAATAAACATGGATTGCAATAGCCACGCTGCATTTTGGTCCGATCCTTGCTACACCTCCTCGTCCGAGGAGGAGATAGAAGAAAGCCGTTACAATCAAGCTGATTCTATACCAATTTCCAGAGGTAAGGTCATGAAGGGAGGCTTGCTCATTAAAGTTTTTTAGCAAGTGTCTATGACCAATCAGGACAGGTCGTTTCACTGACCAGCCATTACAAATACAGGCTGTAAAACAGTGATCACTAAGTTCATTACAGAAAACACCAGACTGATACCTATCAGGATTATTTGTGAGGATAACCTCAAGGAGAGTAGCTTTTTCTGGGTGTTTGGAGTCATACCTTGTGGGATTGGTAATAATCTGAGAAAGATTTAGGGAGTCCCATTGCTTTAGTCAGGTGGTTTAAGCATGTCCAAGTTTAGGTCACCTAGCAGGACAATTCATACTTAGTGTAAGGGGCCAGGAGAGAGCTTAGGGCAGGTAAGGTAACGGCCGGTGCTGATGGAGGATGATAACACCCAGCAACAGTCAACAAAGAGCTATTTGAAAGTTTAAGGCTTAAAACCAGCAAATCTAATTGTTTGGGGACAGACTTGGTGGACACAACCAAGCACTGAAGGTGATCCTTGGTAAAGATTTCCACTCCCCAACCTTTGGAAGATCTGTCTTGACGAAAAAGGTTGTAACCAGAAAGGTTACCATCAGTATTCAAAACACTCTTCCTTAATAACCACATATTACTAATGACCAACACATCTGGATTGGAGCTGTGAACCCACACTTTCAATTGATCCATTTTATGTAATAACCTTCTAATGTTAATGTGCAGAAATCCCAGGCTTTTATGAGAGCAGAAATCAGTGAAGCAGATATCAGAGCACAAGTCAGAATTGGGGCTAGGAACAGTAGATGGGCCAGGGTGTACATGCACATTTCCAGATATCATCAGTAGTAATACAATCAAGGCACGGCAGAGGACAGAAGAGCTCTACAGTGTTGATTTATGACATTTGAATGTGCATTAGATAGCAACAAGATTATATTGTACAGCAATTTGATCAGGTAACATGAATACAAATGTCATGCCCTGACCTTAGAGAGCCTTATTCTCTATTTTGGTTAGGTCAGGGTGTGACTAGGGTGGGTACTCTAGTTTTTTTTATTTCTATGTTGGCCTGGTATGGTTCCCAATCAGAGGCAGCTGTCTATCGTTGTCTCTGATTGGGGATCATATTTAGGCAGCCTTTCCCCACTGTGGTTGTGGGATCTTGTTGTTTTTTTGCATGAGAGCATTTCAATTGTACATCACGGTCGTTTGTTTCTTTATTGTTTTTGTTGGTTGTTTCACTTTAATAAAATGTGGAACCCTGCGCCTTGGTCTAAGTTTGCCTACCAAGAAGATCGTGACAACAAAGCCGGCGAGAGGTGGTTAGAATAGGATGTGAGGCCAAGAGTCCATGTAACTAATAGAGAGTCAGAGTCCCGAGTGTGGGAACAAAAAAGGTCTGTCCCACGGTTGGGTAAACAAGAAAGTTAAAGCCAGCAAAGGGTGCTTTAATATTTTTAGGCAGTGGAATTACTTTAGCTTCCTTCCACACCTGTGGACACACACACTCCTTTAGGCTTTGGTTAAAGATATAGCAAACAGGGGTGACAATACAGTATTCAACCATTCTCAATAGTTTCCCATCAAGGTTGTCTATACCTGGTGGCTTATCATTATGGATGGCTAACAATAGTTACCTGTCTAGGCTGACAGGTAAGGTAGAGGTGATATGACCCTTGACTAGTCTCTCAAAGCACTTCATGATGACAGAAGTGAGTGCTACGGGGCAATAATCATTTTGTTCAGTTACCTTTGCTTTCTTGGGTACAGGAACAATTCTGGCCATCTTGAAGCATGTGGGGACAGCAGACAGGGAGAGATTGAATATGTCCGTAAACACACCAGCCAGCTGGTTTGCGCATTCTCTGAGGACGCGGCTAGGGATGCCATCTGGGCTGGCAGCCTTGCGAGGGTTAACACGCTTAAATGTCTTTCACACATCGGCCACGGAGAAGGAGAGCCCACAGTCCTTGGTAGCGGGCCGCATCGGTGGCACTCGTGTTATCCTTAAAGCTTAGCTTGTCTGGAAGTAAGACGTCGGTGTCCGCGACTTGGATGGTTTTCCGTTTGTAGGCCATCATTGTCTGTAGACTCTGCCACATACGTCTTGTGTCTAAGCCATTGAATTGCGACTCCACTTTGTCTCTATACTGATGTTTTGCCTGTTTGATTGCCTTGTGGAGGGAATAAATACACTGTTTGTATTCTGCCATATTCCCAGTCACCTTGCCATGATTAAATGCGGGTAGTTTTCGCTTTCAGTTTTGCGTGAATGCTGCCATCTATCCATGGTTTCTGGTTAGGGTAGGTTTTAATAGTCACAATGAGTACATCATCTCATATACACTTCCTGATAAACTCAGTCACCGAATCAGTGTATTCGTCAATGTTTTCTCAGAAGCTACCTGGTCAAAACAATCTTGAAGTGTGGACTCCGATTGGTCCTGAGCACGGGTGCTTCCTGTTTGAGTTTCTGCCTATAGGAAGTGAGGAGCAAAATGGAGTCGTTTTTTTGCCGAAGGGTGGGCGGAAGAGGGCCTTATAGGCATCTCAGAAGTTGCAGTAACAGCGGTCAAGTTTTTTGGCAGCGTGAGTACTACAGTATAGTCGATATGTTGATAGAACTTAGGCATCCTTTTCCTCAAATTTGCTTTGCTAAAATCCCCAGCTACAATAAATGCAGCCTCAGGATATGTGGTTTCCAGTTTGCATAAAGTCCAGGGGAGTTCTTTGAGGGCTGTCGTGGTATCAGCATTAGGGGGGGACATACACGGCCGTGCCTATAACCGATGAGAATTATTTTGGGAGATAATACGGTCGGCATTTGATTGTGAGGTATTCTAGATCGGGGGAACAAAAGGACTTGAGTTCCTGTATGTAATCACAATTACACCACGAGTCGTTAGTCATGAAACATACACTCCTCCCTTTTTTCTCCTGGAGAGATATTCATTCCTATATGCGCAATGAACTGAGAATCCAGCTGGCTGGACCGATTCGGACAGTATATCCCGAGAGAGCCATGTTACCATAAAGCAGAGTATATTACAATCCCTGATGTCTCTCTAGAGATAGACCCGCGCCCTGAGCTCATGAACTTTATTATTATCCAGAGACTGAACATTAGCTAAATCCGACTAGAAGACCACTCCAAGTACCTCTCTTTCGACGGTGTTGTTTTGGGTTGGCTCCTGGAATCCTTTCAATTGCCATGGGGGGTGCAAATAAAGGATCTGCTTTGGGAAAGTTGTATTCCTGGCATATCAAGCATTGCACACATATTATCTAAATACTGACTGTTAGGACTTGGTGGCCTATAGCAGCACCCCAAAAGAAGAGGCTTTAGATGAGACATGCAACCACAACACCTCAACAACATTTCAGAACCTCTCTAAGCTTAACAGGAATATGACTCTGAACATGTACCCCAACACCTCCCCCGTAGGCATTCCTGTGTTTTCTGTAGATGTTATTTCCTTGTATTGCTACGGCTGTATCATCAAATAAATTGTCTAAGTGAGTTTAGGAGATTTTTGAATGTATTTGAATGTTATCCAATGTTAGCAAGTTATTGATTTCATGAACCTTATTTCTATGGCTACATATATTAAAATGGGCTATTCTTAGCCCTTTCCTGGGTAGCTTATCGGAGATAGACATAATATGGAGAAAAAAATAAGAAGTAAAATAAAGTAAAAAACATTGTTTAGCTAATAGTTAGTAAATCAGGTGCTAGTTGGCATCAATTGGTGTATGTGTGTGTATATGTGATGTTTGGCTGAAGCTACTGACCCAGAAGCTTGGTCACTCACCCCTCCCAGGCTTTTGGAAGGGAGGGTGGACAATGTCCCCACGCTCTGGGATAAGTTTTTTCTGCCTTTGGCGCACAGCTTCAGAGAAGTCCTCATTGAGGAAGATGTTGCTTCCTCTCAAGTTCTTGGCTCTGTCCGGAACAGCCATCTTGTCCTTGAACCTTAGGAACTTGACCGTTATTGGCCTGGGTCTGTCAGCTGTACTAGTTAAAGGTTTTCCAGACCTGTAGGCATGCTTCACCTCAATCTTTGTATGATCCATCTGCAGATTTTCAGTGATAATTTTTCTACTTTCTCCTCACTCCGTCCAGGTCTCATGCAGTGACTCTGGTATGCCATCCAGAACAATGTTATTCCTCCTGGATTGTCCCTCTCGTCTGTTTCCCCAGTCATCTGTGATAATGATTCACAGTCAGTGCTGATGTCATCTCGCTTAGACTTACAGTTTGTTGTCATCTTGCGGCAAGTCAATTTCATGACATCCACCTCTCCCTGGGAGAACTGCAAACTGTTCTTAAGGTCTTGGACCTCTCTGGTCAGATCAGCCCTTCTTTTGTTAGTTGAGTCCACCACTATTTGGACAAAGCTCTTACAGCTATTTTCCTGTGGCTGTAACAATTGGTAGTAGACATCTTGTTTTTTATTTAAAAGATCATGCACCTGTGACAGAGAAACACTTTCCTTTCCTTTCCATTACTCCAACCTTCTTTAACTTTGGGTGGCATGATGGTAGAAACTTAGGCTAACGCTGGTCCACGCAATTCCAGCCAGCACAGCTGTTTACATGTTTGCATGCTGTCAACATTCTAAAGCCAAACCCGTCTGTTCTGCCCCATAGTTGCACACGCCTCGGTTTGGTTGCTAAACAACCAACCCTTCTATGCAGAATCACACATGGTCTTCTTCTATTAGAGAAACAAACTGCCTGTTTACTGCGGGTCACATGACCAGCAACTCAGTCAAGGTCAAGAAAGGAAGACACTGCTTATAGAAAACCAAAAGCAGGGGTAGATACAAAAACGTAAATGAATATGCATGTAACAGAACATAGACATAATGTATTGATATACTGTATGTGTGTGTGTGTGTGTGTGTGCGTGTGTGTGTATGTGTGCGTTTGTGTGTGTGTGTGTGTGGGTGTGCATGCGTGCGTGCGTGTGCGTTTGTGTGTGTGTGTGTGCGCGCGCGCGCGTGCGTGCATGCATGCATGTGTGCATTTGTGTGTGTGTGTGTACCCCACAAACTGCTTAGGAGGCACATGACAATAAACGTACTTCAACCAGTTTCTGAAATTCAGTTTGACATTTGTAAACTGCCTGTATTTCTGTGGGATGTGAAATATGAATGTAGACTACATTCTTCCTGGCTCCTGCATGCCTGACACAGGAACTTAGAATGGCTATCACCCATCACTGTTCAGAGATTTCAGTGAGTCGATGAGGATCTGAGCTTCTAATAGATATAAGCCACGCTATGGTAATGACATGCTAATCACAGTTAACACCAGAACAGGTCCTATACTCCTAGATTAAAGTAGCCCTCGCATATTCACGTTCCATTATCATAAATCAGGCTCACCATGCTTTTCTAATTAATGTTTTCATGTGAATATTAATGATATATGGTGATTAGGTCATGGTAGCTATCAAAATACAAATGACTTGGCCAGTTCAGTTGTCGCTAATAACCACAGCACTGGATTGAGCTAGAGCTAGCGATTAATGTTTCCCAACAAAGAAATCAATCTCATTTGTGCCAAATTAAGTTGAATGAAGAGAAAGATGGAATGTTGTCAGTCCAAAGGGATGAAAAGAAGATTCCCACAGGGCCCTCATATACACAAAACATGTGTATGAGACTGTAAACTGTCAGTCACTTTGGATAACCTGGCATATGTTCTTACATGTCATTATATACTGAACAAAAATATAACCACAATATGCAACAATTTCAAAGATTTTACAGAGTTACAGTTATATAGAAGGAAATCAGTCAATTTGAATAAAATCATTAGGTCCTAATCTATGGATTTCACGTGACTGGGCAGGGGTACAGCCATAGGTGGGCCTGGGAGTGCATAGGCCCACCCGCTGGGGAGCCAAGCCCAGCCAATCAGAATGAGGTTTTCCCCACAAAGGGGCTTTATTACAGACAGAAATACTCTTCAGCAACCCCCACCCTCCTCAGATGATCCCGCAGGTGAAGGCGCCGGATGTGGAGGTCCTGGGCTGGCGTGGTTAGACGTGGTCTGTGGTTGTGAACAAATCAAATCCAGTGTTATTTTGCTTCTAGTTCCGACAATGCAGTAATAACCAACGAGTAATCTAACCTAACAATTCCACAACTACCACCTTATACACACAAGTGTAAAGGGATAAAGAATTTGTACATAAAGATATATGAATGAGTGATGGTACAGAACGGCATAGGCAAGATGCAGTAGATGGCATAGAGTACAGTATATACATATGAGATGAGTAATGTAGGGTATATAAACATAAAGTGGCATAGTTGAACATTGCAGGGATCTATTAATCTATTAATTCAGCTCATGCAAAATGCGACCAACCCTATATATGTTGTGTTTATATTTTTGCTCAGTATAATAAGAGGGTATTGTGCTTCTGTGAAATAATATTTTTTCCATAACATATTATTTGAGATAGTCACAGATGTTTTTAGCAAACTCTTTAAAGCATAGATTTATAATGTACTTTATACTTACGACTCTCATGATTGTTCACAGTCCATTAGGTACTATTTCCCAGCAGCAGGATCTTTCACACACCATAAAGTTGGTTTTGCATTCTCAGAACCCTCCTCACTGTACTTTAGCTGTTTCACACTCCATAAAGTCTGTTTTACAGCCTTGTGTGTGTGTGTCTGTGTGTGTGTGTGTGTGTGTGTGTATCTGTCTGTCTGTCTGTCTGTCTGTCTGTCTGTCTGTTTGTCTGTGAGTGTGTGTGTGTCTGTGAGTGAGTGTGTGTGTGTGAGTGAGTGAGTGTGTGTGTGTGAGTGAGTGTGTGTGTCTCTGTCTGTCTGTCTGTCTGTCTGTCTGTCTGTCTGTCTGTCTGTCTGTCTGTCTGTCTGTCTGTGTGTGTACACATAAGCAGCAGTAATCCCCAGTGGGGGTCCTCCTTGTTGGTTTAGTCTGAATGGGGCTCTCCCTGGCCCCGACCTGTCCCTCCACCGCATTAAAGGTGAAATAAAAAAATAAAAAAATGAACACCGGCCCCCAGCCCTAACCCTGACTCCTGGGCAACAGAATGACACACACTGAGAGAGCAGCCGCCTGAAGACAGAGAGAGAGTGAGAGAGTGAGAGAGTGAGAGAGTGAGAGAGAGAGAGAGAGAGAGAGAGAGAGAGAGACCTTGCTTTGTAGACAACTCCTACAATTAACCCTTCTAAAGAAATTGAGTGGGAAATCAATCATTTCCAGGCCTTCTGTACTAGTCTGTGGGAACATAAATGGCATAAATGATTCACTATGGAATCACTAAAACAATACAGAAATACACTACTGAAAAATTAGTAACATCACATCAGAAATCAGCTCAATGTAATTGAAGAATCCATAGACTGCAACCACTTCAGGGAAACAAAGAGTTATCTATCCAAAATATTATTGTTATTTTAAATTAAATTCAATTTGGCTATTACTATTATGATGATGATGATGATGATGATGATAACAACGATGATGATGATGATGATGATGATAATAACGATGATGATGATGATGATTATGATTATTATTAGTAATTCAATTCAATTTGACTATTACTATTATGATGATGATGATGATAAGGATGATAACGATAATGATTATGATCTTTATTATTATTAGTAATTCAATTCAATTCAATTTGACTATTACTATAGTATTACCATGACGATGATTATTAATAATAATAATAATGAATTCTTCAATTAAATTCAACATTTTAAACCCTATTACAAAGAACAAACAGCAAAAACATATACATGATCAAATACAAATGTTAGAATCAACTATAAAAGACTACCAGAACACACTGGATTCTCCAATTACTGTATATTGAAATGAACTACAGGACAAAATACAAATCCTCCAACCCAAAAAGGCCTGTGGTGTTGATGGTATCCTCAATGAAATGATAAAATATATAGACTGCAAATTCCAATTTGCTATTCTTTAACATCATCCTTAGCTCTGGCATCTTCGCCAATATGTGGAACCAAGGACTGATCCCACAAAAGTTGAGACAAATTTGACCCCAATAACTACCGTGGGATATGCATCAACAGCAACCTTGGGGAAATCCTCTGCATTATCTTTAACAGCAGTCTCATACATTTCCTCAGTGAAAACTATGTACTAAGCAAATGTCAAATTGACTTTACACCAAATTACCTTACAACAGACAACATATTCACCCTCCCTAATTGACAAACAAACAAACCAAAACAAAGGCAAAGTCTTCTCATGCTTTGTTGATTTCAAAAAAGCTTTAGACTCAATTTGCCATGAGGGCCTGCTATACAAATTGATGGAAAGTGGTGTTGGGGGGAAAAACATACAACATTGTAAAATCCATGTACACAAACAACAACTGTGTGGTTAAAATTTCCACAGGACCGTGGGGTGAGACAGGGATGCAGCTTAAGCCCCACCCTCTTCAACATATATATCAACAAATTGGTGAGGGCACTATAACAGTCTGCAGCAGCCGGCATCACCCTACAAGAATCTAAAGTCAAATGTCTACTGTTTGCTGATAATCTGGTGCTTCTGTCCCAAACCAAGGAGGGCCTACAGCAGCACCTAGATCTTCTACACAGATTCTGTCAGACCTGGACCCTGACAGTAAATATCTGTAAGACAAAACTAATGGTGTTACAAAAAAGGTTTAGTTGCCAAAACCACAAATACAAATTCCATCTAGACACCGTTTCCCGAGAAAAAACACACAAAAAAATGATACATACCTCTGGCCTAAACATCAGCGCCAGAGCCAACATCAGCGGGGAGAGAAAGACAGAGGTTAGACAGAAAGAGAGAGATAGCGACATTGAGAGATAAAGAGAGAGACGAGGAGAGAGAGGGAGTGAGAGAGAGACAAGGAGAGAAAGAGCCTAGCCTTGCTATTGAGAAAGGCCGCCGTAGGCTGACCTGGCATTCAAGAGAAGACAGGCTATGTGCTCACTGCCGACAAAATTAGGTGGAAACTGAGCTGCACTTCCTAAACTCCTGCCAAATGTATGACCATATTAGAGACACATATTTCCCTCAGATTACACAGATCCACAAAGAATTAAAAAACAAACCCGATTTTGATAAACTCCCATATCTACTGGGTGAAATACCACAGTGTGCCATCACATCAACACGATTTGTGACCTGTTGCCACAAGAAAAGGGCAACCAGTGAAGAACAAACACCATTGTAAATACAACCCATATTTATGTTCATTTATTTTCCCTTTTGTACATTAACCGTTTGCACATTTTTACAACACTGTATATAATATTATTTTGGAACTTCTGTGATGTGTAATGTTTACTGTTCATTTTTATTGTTTATTTCACTTTTGTATATTATCTACTTCACTTGCTTTGGCAATAATAACATATGTTTCCCATGTCAATAAATCCCCTTGAATTGAATTGAAAGAGGGAGAGAGACAGAGAGGCAGAGAGGGAGAGGGAGAGGGAGAGGGAGAGGGAGGGAGGGAGAGAGAGAGAGAGAGAGAGAGAGAGAGAGAGAGAGAAACCGAGATACAGAGAGAG
>NC_143029.1:15355000-15445000 GCF_057628025.1 Oncorhynchus mykiss
AGGGGGAGAGAGATGAAGGGTACAGGAGGGAGGGGGAGAGAGATGAAGGGTACAGGAGGGAGGGGGAGAGAGAAGTAGGGTACAGGAGGGAGGGGGAGAGAGATGAAGGGTACGGGAGGGAGGGGGAGAGAGATGAAGGGTACGGGAGGGAGGGGGAGAGAGATGAAGGGTACGGGAGGGAGGGGGAGAGAGATGAAGGGTACTGGAGGGAGGGGGAGAGAAATTAAGGGTACGGGAGGGAGGGGGAGAGAGATGAAGGGTACGGGAGGGAGGGGGAGAGAGATGAAGGGTACGGGAGGGAGGGAGGGGGAGAGAAATGAAGGGTACGGGAGGGAGGGAGGGGGAGAGAAATGAAGGGTACGGGAGGGAGGGGGAGAGAAATGAAGGGTACGGGAGGGAGGGGGAGAGAGATGAAGGGTACGGGAGGGAGGGAAGGAGGGGAAATGAAGGGTACAGGAGGGAGGGAGGGAAGGAGGGAGGGAGGGAAGGAGGGTACAGGAGGGAGGGAGGGAAGGAGGGTACAGGAGGAAGAGAAATGAAGGATACAGGAGGGCAGAGAGAGAAGAGAAGAGGAGGCAACAGTCACAGGATGTAGATCAGCCTCTAGGTCTTAGAATAAACAACACTCCTTTCAGCCTGCAAGTAATTAGAATGCAGTGTGTGTAGGGGGGGAGCAGCAAGCTTTAACATCAGTGTGGCAGGCCCAATGTGTCTGCTTCACTGCAGCTGTGCTCTCAGAGGAAAGCAGGCAGGCAAGGCCCCTACCCACCCCCTCTCACTCATGGGAGCAGACAGAGTACACAGAGTGGGGAGGGGATGGGAGCAGACAGAGTGGGGAGGAGGGAAAGAGGAGAAAATAATGTGAGTGTGTGTAAGGGGAACAGCAGAAAGAACCAACAGAACGGAGGGAGACAGGGGGGCTAGCTGTTTTAGATAGGACGACGCCAAATGCTTGTCAGCAGACAGAAAGAAGAGGGAACACAGAATGCAGGCTTTTCTTCTTCTCTCCCTCTGCTGTAATCTTTCAAACTCAGCAGCCGCCCCCTTGCTTCGCTGGTTTAGTTATTGCGGTGCATTTTGCTGCCTCTGAAACGACTTCTGGGCTCTCATCCCTCACTAGACCTTTTAATCATCTTATGTCTCATTCTCAGTTCGTGTTCTCTCCCTCCCTCTAACTCACTGAGCTGCCCGCTCTCCTTTTCTCCCACCAGTAAACAGTCAGTTCCATTGTTTTTCAATTCAAATATTTATCTTTCCTTAACCCATCATTTTCACAAAATGGGAAGAAAACAGCGGGAGAAGTTGGGTAAAAAAAAACGTCTGCATGTGTTTGTGTGTGACATGAAAAGCACACGCCGAGGTCTAGGAAAATAAATGACACCATCAGTCCTCCCTCTCAAACACACAGTTCAATAACTGTGCTCCTACAGCTCACACCTGTCCTTTGATTGGCTCTGCTGTGAGAACCCTGTGGTTGCCACAATACTCACATGTCTGTCGCAAAATTTCATCATTTGTCTGTCAAACTCGTAGTAATTAGGGCTGTCAGGCGATTAATCAAGCTAATGGCATTAGTTAAATTGAAATCTTTGAATTTGCTCAAATTTCACCCCAAAGAAAGATTATTTCCATTTAAAAAGCAGTGCATTTAGTTACAGGCATACTGATTCTAAGGTATGGAAACACAACATCTATATCAGCATGTTTTAATAGCATTTTACACCATAAACACCACAAGTCACTGACACATCTACAGCTATGAATGCTCCCATTGTTTCAGTAGCCCTCCTGCCTATTATCAATGTTCTTGAAGTTTGCTCACAACACACACAGGTCTAAGTACTGTTGAAGCGTCGGGCATTCTAAATGGGTGTGACAACAGGAAGAAGAAAAAGAAGAAGAACTTTTAAAAGTAACCATCTTGACTGTTCAGATAACTTGACACACACACAGGCTTACACACTCCCTCCACCCCTCAGCCCTCTCTCACTTACTCTGCTCTCACACACTGTTGGGAAAGAGCTAGAAAGACATTTCACTGTACTAGCACACGTGACAAAAATAAACTTAAAAACACACAATCATACACACCCCACTCTGGCATTAGCAGCCTACCTTTGAAGTCTCTCTTTGAGAAGCCTATTCCTGCTCAGTTCCTCTTGTCCATAGCCTAGTCAGTGGTCAAGTTATCAGGATAATAGCAACCTCATTTATTATCAAAGCAAAAGAAACGGCGTCAGGTGAGCAGTTTAAAACGGCTGCGACATGCGCTCCACGGCTGCTAGAAGAAACACAGCTCCAGTAACATTGGGCATAACTTTGACATGACTTTAGCTAGAGGCACAGCGTCTTCAGATGTGTAAAGGAACAGACATGGACTGCAGTCGTGTTGCGTCCTGCCATTCATTAAAAGGGTCCATGTGGAAACGTGTGCGGTGACGAAATGGAGACGGAGTCCCAAAAATGACAGCGATAAACATGTCACACTATTACACCGTTAACTTTGACAAGCCCCGTAGTAATAACTGATCTGTTAGTCTAACCCAATTTGGGATTTGACAGCTAACCTGGTGGGTTTCATTCCTGACATTATGTAGGCACCCGCATTGTCTGCCCTCTTGTGCGAAGGTGGTGTCATCTGTGTGTCTTGAGTGGGTTTGATTGGAATGTGTGTGTACACACTTGTGAGTAATCAATAGCTGGCCGTGTTTGAAGGGGGCTCCACGCCTCGCAACGCTGTTTTTGTCACGCCGTATTAAAAGGGAAATTGAAATGTACTGCCTCCTATTTAAATCAGCCAGACTTTTTAAAGGAGAGGAAACTAAACAGGTGGTCAGCCTGCTGGAGGTAATTCAGCCTCTCCCTTTAGACCTTAATGAGGGATGAGTCCCAATTGACACCGTAATCCCTATATAGTAGGCTACTTTTGAGCAGATCCCTATGGGCCCTGATCAGTAGTGCACTTTAAATGGAATGGGGTGCCATTTGGGACACAGCTCATTCCTTAACGATGTTTATACGAGGGAGGCAGCAGGAGGAACCATGCTGTAGTAAGCGAAGAGGCTGTGTGGTTGTGATGTCTGTCTGCTGCGTGGTTACAGACACATGCTAATGCAGCTAGCGCTAGCAGGCTCACTACAGACCGGCTCAACTACGGACCGGCTCACTAAGGCACGCTCCTATTGAGCTACACACTAACGCATCATACAGGCTCAGACTACCTGCAGGTTTAACTTATTATTTTCACGATGCTCACTCACAACAGTAAAAACAACAGCAGGCCTACTGGACAACAAAGCTAGGAAAACAAAGCTAACACACACACACACACACACACACACTTACTTACTCCACCAGCACAAACAAATCAAATCTACTGACAAAAGCCCCTCTCGTCTCCGCTAGTCAACCAGACAAGTGGTATATCTCCGACAGAAGAAAAGCATCTCCACTTCAACAGGAGAGCTCCGTAGTGAGTTGGTCCGTAGTTGAGCCGGTCTGTAGTGAGCCGGCAGCAGTGTTTTGTACGAGAGAGAGAGAAGCAGTCAGTATGGGATGCATTATAAGGCCAAAGCTACGCAGTGTGAGCCATGCTCGCTCCTATTCCTCCCTCATACTGTTTTCTGACAGATAAGGGCACCGTGGACAGGGCCCCACATGTAGGACTGACGCAGGCAAAGAGGCAGGCACAGAGGCTGAGACACAGGCAGGCACAGAGGCTGAGACACAGGCACACACACTGTGGTGACAGTAAGCCCCGTTGTGGGTGATTGGCCCTTCTGTCAGCCGGGCTCCATGTCCCGCAGAGCGCATGTCATCCTGTCAGTCTGTCCGTGGGATGGTGGTGTGTGTGTGTGCGCGTCTCGCATGCTACTCCATTCTGACAGCATCCTCTTGGCAGATCAAACAACTGAGGGATCACCTACAGTGGGGGGTTAACATGCCTTGTATTCAGACAGAATTGGCAGATTTCCCCCGCTGAACAGTCACGTGTCAAACAGAGCACACGTCCAAAATGGCACCCTATTCCCTTTATAGTGCACCACTTCTGACCAGAGGTGTATGGACCCTGGTCAAATGTAGAGCGCTATAAAAGGGAATACGGTGCCATTTGGGATGAAGGCAGAAGCCGAGAGGAGCCCATTCTGTCTGGGCCCCACAGAGAACACCTGGCTGCCTGAGAATACAGCACCGTTATGACAGGCTCACACGGCTTCCCAAATTCAGCAGCTTTGCAATGGAACTGGAATGGCTATGAGCAGCATCAGTGATAAAGAGCTCATTCACAGCCATCATTGATCTGGGATCAGGGCTATAGAAGTGAATGGAGGAGATGCAGGTTTACACTGCTTTCCTTCCTTTGAAAGGTGAATGGCTTCCGGTGCGTGCGGTGAAACATTGGAAGCCATTCCCTTTCAAAGGAAGGAAAGCCAGAGAAGCAGTGAGTGGGGGGGACCGTTGAGTGACGCCAGGGAGGTGAACAGGGCGGGACTTAAGTTCTGGAAAGCTGATCTTTATTCAAATCCTCGCAACACAAGTGACCAATCAGAGCTCACCATAGCTTCCAACCCCTACTGGATTGACTGACAATAGCTGTTGATACACAGCACTACCTAGCTAGCACCCATATAAGGGCTAGCGTGGCTAGGTGACTGCCACTTGTACAGTGTAAATGGCCGGTGAAGAGACCGAAGAGACAGGAAAACTGGCTGTTTGTTTACAGGACGGCATTTGTGATTCAGGAGAAATGAACGGGGCTGAAACGATCTGGAGAAAGATCAGCATCCTAGCTTCACGGGTTTCACAAATGGCAAGGCTGAGAGTGTTTACAGTAGGAGTGAGCAGCAGAACACAAGAGGGAGAGAGAAAAACAAAGATGAAACATGGAGGATACTGGGGTATAAAAGAGCAATGCACCAACAAAAACACCTAGTGAGTGAGTGAGTTCATGCTGAGTAGATGAGATTAGAGGGCTGTGTGCGTCACCAGTCTCAGTACTGTTCTCTTCCATAATCAGCCTGGTCAGTAGAGTTCCTCTTTCTGGGCCAGCTGAGGAGACATCGTTTCATATCGTGTGCTTCCTAAATGGCACCACATTCCCTATATGGTGAGCTACTTTTGACCAGGGCCCATAGGTACTATTTAGGGAACAGGAGGCCATTTGGAACGCAGACAGAGAATAGATCATTCAGAATGCCTCTCATACAGTAGATGAGAAATAATCGTTATTTCCCATAAAGCAGGGTACTCAAGTACTATTTGAGAAGGTCTGGTCACACAATTTCCTAGGCGGCAAAACTTCCAGATAGATATGGTCAATTATCAGTGTAGTAACAAACGCAGGCTTTGCGAGCCATCGTTCACACCCCTCTGGTTGGTGGAGCAGTTTAAAAAGCACATTTACTGCAATTCTACAAATATTTTCATATTTTACGTGTGTTTATACGATACCAGGGCTTAAGTGGAGTCTAACATTCACGACGGCAGATATACTTTTGAAGAGATGGGAAACGTTGCTCATGCTGTCTCAATGGGCCGCAGGTGCATTCTGGGACAAGGAGCACTCTCCTTCAAGGGGTGAATGGGAGTCTATTGGGCGCTAGCCCCAAAACCCAACATTAGCACACATTTCATAAACAAGAAGTACAACATATCAAATCTTTTCCAAGATGTGGGATAATTGACTTGCCATCTGTAGTGCCGTATAGCTTTGGAATCGTGGCATAACGTACTTGAGGAAAATAGGCACGTTTCTCGACATGTACACTGACTTTTAGAAGGGATTGCGTGACGATTAGCTTAGCAACCGCGTGACGCAGCATGAAACCGTGAATGAGATTGGTCAACAGTCTACTGGGTGGGGCGTTATGCGTTCCTTCATTCATTGCATTCCCATCTCCCTTCTATCTCTGGCAACGGCACCATGCAACGCACCCTGGACGAAAGAGGCAGACAAACAGAAGAAATGTGCTTCACCCTCAGTTCAATTCAACTTCCCCAGGTAGGAATATCCCTAAAATATGATCAATGGCTCATTCGAGAAAAGACATCCTCCCAAGTTGACATCGGCAGTATTGAAATCTGACATAGGGTATATCACAAAAGTGAGTACACCCCTCACATTTTTTGTAAATATTTGAGTATATCTTTTCATGTGACAACGCTGAAGAAATGACACTTTGCTACAATGTAAAGTAGTGAGTGTACAGCTTGTATAACAGTGTACATTTGCTGTCCCCTCAAAATAACTCAACACACAGCCATTAATGTCTAAACCGCTGGCAACAAAAGTGAGTACACCCCTAAGTGAAAATGTCCATGGTGGTGGGAGTGTCATGGTCTGGGGCTGCATGAGTGCTGCCGGAACTGGGGAGCTACAGTTCATTGAGGGAACCATGAATGCCAACATGTACTGTGACATACTGAAGCAGAGCATGATCCCCTCCCTTCGGAGACTGGGCCGCAGAGCAGTATTCCAACATGATAATGACCCCAAACACACCTCCAAGACGACCACTGCCTTGCTAAAGAAGCTGAGGGTAAAGGTGATGGACTGGCCAAGCATGTCTCCAGACCTAAACCCTATTGAGCATCTGTGGGGCATCCTCAAACGGAAGGTGGAGGAGTGCAAGGTCTCTAACATCCACCAGCTCCGTGATGTCATCATGGAGGAGTGGAAGAGGACTCCAGTGGCAACCTGTGAAGGTCTGGTGAACTTCATGCCCAAAAGGGTTAAGGCAGTGCTGGAAAATGATGGCCACACAAAATATTGACACTTTGGGACCAATTTGGACATTTCCCCTTAGGGGTGTTCTCACTTTTGTTGCCAGCGGTTTAGACATTAATGGCTGTGTGTTGAGTTATTTTGAGGGGACAGCAAATTTACACTGTTATACAAGCTGTCATGTCTTCAGTGTCATTTCTTCAGTGTTGTCACATGAAAAGATATACTCAAATATTTACAAAAATGTGAGGGGTGTACTCACTTTTGTGATATACTGTATATGATCGATGGTTTCACCACCTAAGTCATATTCCTATTAACTCCCAATATAGTGAGAGACCATCACGGTGCTACGTCATACCGGACGCATTTCTGCCTGCTTTTTACATTTTTACCTTTATTTAACTAGGCAAGTCAGTTAAGAACAAATTCTTATTTACAATGACGGCCTAGGAACTGTGGGTTAACTGCCTGTTCAGGGGCAGAACGACAGATTTGTACCTTGTCAGCTCTGGGATTTGAACTTGCAACCTTCCGGTTACTAGTCCAACGCTCCTGCCGCTTGAACACCAATAACTCAGATACACATGGAAAACAAGAAATGACGCCGGGAATTGATAGATCACCAAAAAAAAATATATAACATTCAAAATGGCCCAACCTTTCCTTTAACAAGGTCCTGTTGAGGTCTGGTGTGTTAGAGTAGGGATGGAACTAAAGTCTCCATACCCAGTAACTCTCCTGGAGGTATTCTGTTTAAGCAATAAGGCACGGGGGGGGGGGGGGGCTTATGGCCAATATACCACGGCTAAACACTGTTCCTTTGCGCGACGCAACGAGGAGTGCCTGGATATAGCCCTTAGCTGTGGTATAATGGTCATATACCACAGACCCCCGTGGTGCCTTACTGCTATTATAAACTGCTTACCAACATAATTAGAGCAGTAAAAATAAATGTTTTGTCATACCCGTGGTACACTGATATACCACGGCTGTCAGCCAATCAGCATTCAGGGCTCGAACCACCCAGTTTATAATCCAACATTAAAACATTAGCCTATAACCAACAGTTCTAATGAAAGAATTACCTCATTCAGTGAATATGGTATCAAATGGCAAAACTGTTCTTCACAAGATAGCTAAACAGGAGGGCTCTAGACTGACCTTTTCCAGAGCCAAGTAAGACAGGGAATGCATAATGGATATTT
This sequence comes from Oncorhynchus mykiss, assembly GCF_057628025.1. Taxonomy (NCBI): domain Eukaryota; kingdom Metazoa; phylum Chordata; class Actinopteri; order Salmoniformes; family Salmonidae; genus Oncorhynchus; species Oncorhynchus mykiss. The sequence goes on from NC_143029.1 coordinate 15,362,933, forward strand.
TGATGTGCAACATGTCAAAATAGGAACCAGAAATATGTTTGGCTCTTTAGAGATTCATTTGCCTGCAAGTTTTTTGTGCACATTGGCTATGCAACATAATTTACCACCTGAGGAAGTGGGAACTCAAACCACATTAGCTAGATTGCCAACTATCTGATGCTACATAGTCATGCCATTGGTAGGCCTATATTTTTTCATTTAACTAGGCAAGTCAGTTAAGAACAAATTCTTATTTACAATGACGGCCTACCAGGGAACAGTGGATTAACTGTCTTGTTCAGGGGCAGAATGTCAGCTCAGGGATTCGATCCAGAAATCTTTCGGTTACTGGCCCAACGCTCTAACCACTAGGCTACTTACTGTATTCACTGTCATCTCAATGATATAGTTAATTTGTAAAGTGGTGTCATTTCCTCTATTATGACAATTGAGAAATGATGGTTATACACACAAAGATAAGAGTCCTCTTTTTAACAGTAGTTGTTCTAAAAACAGTCTGTCAGTATGCTTGTGCTTCTCAAAACGCATCTCTCCCTTCACGCCGTGTACCAAGGGGGAGGGAGTGAGAGCCAGAAACAGGGCAGATACCGTCACACAGATTACATGTTCATGTTTTTAAATGTATGTCAATTGTAAAGCCTTATCTGTAATGGACATTTTCGTTTTGTCGGGCCCCAGTAAGACTAGCTGTCGCCATTGGAGTCAGCTAATGGGGATCCAAATAAAATAACATTCTAAACTTCAATTGTAGAAATCAGGTTAATGCACATTACTGTTGACCAAATAATAGTTTAGAACCCAAAAATCTGCAGGAGCATTGTGTAGTCTAATCACTGACATAAGCCTTTTGCTCTGGTAAGAGGACGGCAATGACCGTGTCGGTCATTTTTAGTTCATCATCCCAGCTCTAGTTAGTTTTGTTATCTAGAAAGTTGTATAGGCTACCTTGCACTCTCCTCTCTCAACGACCCGAATTGCACTGGCACATGCCCTGTACACACAGAGCTCCCGCCAACCACGTGGTTGGAATGCCCCCCGGCCACGTGGTTGGAATGCCCCCCGGCCACGTGGTTGGAATGCTCCCCGGCAACGTGGTTGGAATGCTCCCCGGCAACGTGGTTGGAATGCTCCCCGGCAACGTGGTTGGAATGCTCCCCGGCAACGTGGTTGGAATGCTCCCCGGCAACGTGGTTGGAATGCTCCCCGGCAACGTGGTTGGAATGCTCCCCGGCAACGTGGTTGGAATGCTCCCCGGCAACGTGGTTGGACTGCTCCCCAGCACGTGGTTGGACTGCTCCCCAGAAACGTAGTTGGAATGCTCCCCAGCATGTGGTTGGAATGCTCTCTAACATCTTGAAAGTGCGCCTCTAGTATTATCTGATGTTTAAAAAACTAAATCATTTTTTCCCGTGGTGGCAACAATTTAACAGAGGCACAATATAACGGAAACACTGTAGTCATCTCTAACATTTTTTAAGACCTTTGAAAACTGACTTTAAAACATTTTAAGACTTAAGACCTTTAAATCAGAAATGTATTTAAGACTAAAACTTTAAAGGAGCTGCAGACACCCTGGGATTTGTGGCTTCTGCTGCTTGCCTTCAGGTCTATAAAACAGAGAAACAGAGTAAGCCTCCCAATTGGTACCCTAATCCCTATTTAGTACACTACCCATACGGCTCTGGTCAAAAGTAGTGCACTTTATTGGGAATATGGTGACATTTGGGACACAAACAGGAGTAATTTACTAAGCTCCATCTAGTCTCTCAGCCTTTTCCCAATAAAGTGCACATTTCTTCCACCATTGGTTCATACTTAAACACCACTGGTGAATCAATGAACCATAATGATTCATCATGAGTTTTGTGGCAGACTAGGAATTTTTCTTGAAACAAAAGCCAGGTTGTTATTGGTTGGTAGAGCAAAATTCACTGGTTTATCACTAAAGCAGCCATGTGCAAAGTGGTCATATAGACACGACCATCTAGCCAAAATGACACGCATTCTCTGCCTAGAAATGTGTTCCATTTAATGGTCAGTGTTTCAGATTTATACATATTTTATACCGGTATTAAATAGCAGCTCACCCATGTGACACATACATCACGTCATAAATCAACCTTCTATTGCCGGTCATAACTCTGCTTATGGGCTAGATCCACTATACAGCTCTGTTGGCTTCATTCTACTATATAGCCAAAAAGGTCTGGGGCATTGTGGCATATCTATTCCATCATGGTCATTGATGGAAACACACTGAATTCTCTTGTTAGGTGAGCACCTCAACAAATAGCTCTAGCTCCATTTCTGATTGTAAATGCGTCATGGCCTGCCTGTTATCACACGCAAGACATATGGGGCGACAGGTAGCCTAGTGGTTAGAGCGTTGGACTAGTAACCGAAAGGCTGCTAGATTGAATCCCGAGCTGACTAGGTAAAAATCTGTCGTTCTACCCCTGAACAAGGCACTGTTCCTAGGCCATCATTGTAAATAAGAATTTGTTCTTAACTGACTAGTTAAATAAAGGTTAAATAAACAAATAAAATAAAAGAGCATTGAGAGGTAGAAAAAACATTCTGGGGCTGTGAAGCAATCTCAGGGTCATACTAGAAAAACTCATACACTACTATGACAAACACACACGAGGCCTGGCGGTGGTTCAGCGCTCCAGCTTGGTGTCAATCATATGGTGGGGTCTGAAAGCCTGCCCCGTTTGTGTGTGAGAGAAAGCCCAGAGCAGCACTGCGTAGGAGCTGTTCTAATAACACAGGCATCAGGACAAGATTACAACGCAAATCTGGGCTTTCTGCCGCAACAGGCAAGAAACCAAACCTCCCAGCTTATAGAGAACTGCCTGCCACCTGCAACAACATTCAGCTAAAGCCAGGCCTTTCGGCTGTCCTAAATGGAATAGTGGAAGGCTGTGTGTGTCAGGAGACTACTCAGTCTTTGGAGGAGTGTGGGGGATCTGCAGTGGGGCATCGTGCTCACCATCTCTGATTTAGGCCTCCAGTGGAATCCTATTCCCCATGTAATGTGATGTTTTTTGTTTTTAGTAAATACTTTTCTTAAACCTGCATTGTTGGTTAAGGGCTTGTAAATAAGCATTTCACTGTAAGGTCTACTACACCTGTTGCAGTTATATGTGACAAATAACACGAGATTTGAATAGTGTGGTATTTGCCACAGGCCATCTCTGATACAGCGCCCAGCTACAGAAAGGCCTGGATGGTTGTAGGATACCATGTAGTTGAACTACGGCGGAGCGCACCAAACAGTCCCGACTCCACTCCGGCCTCTCCTATGAAACAGTGCTGGGAAATTATTTAGTGAACTTGGGCAATGGGCATACATACCAACAATGTTGATGTTCACACACTTGCTTTGCGATGTATGGAAAATCAGTTTTCGGGAAATACACCTGTAGCTTAGGCAGAATTTAGTAAACACCACAGAACCTATTTTTTTCAACCACCCTGAGCTTTGAAGCAACCACACTCAAGTCGTCTTTTATCCTATATTTACGGAAATCAAAAAAAGAATGGGGGGGGTATTAACAGCGATTTAAGGGAAGCCATGTCTCCGGGGTGAGGCAGTTTGCGTCTCAAATTGGGGGTGGGGGGGGTGTACTCTTCAAAAAGATTTACGGGCACTGATCAAAGCCTTGCTGCCTCCCTCCTGGATCCTGATTGAGCATCCAGCTTGGCCTGTTTACAATGGCGCCGGGGAAAGACGAAGCGGATTTGATTACGGCTTGAAAAGAAAACAAAGATGAAATGCCGGTTCCCGAGAGAGTTAAATATCATGTCACATTTCACAGGAATTCAATTAAAATGTGTGACACTTGAAAAAAAAAACTGACTGTGAACTCTAATACCAATCATGTTCCATCGTGTCCAAAACAGCAGAAGCACCCAATCACAGACTTCCACTGGGAATATTGATGCAAAATCGTATTAATAGCAGTAAGAAAACTAGAATGCGGTGAAAATAAAAATGTATTGCTAAAATACACTGGTCTCCGTCTATATGAAGCACCACAGTCGGGCTCAATTGACACAATACTCAAATCTAAACAGGTGAATCTGTGGAGGGATGACAAGAATACGTTCCATTAGTAGAATGTGATTAGTACATAATCAGTTGCTAGAATATGCACATTTCTGAGGAGGCTGTTTCCTCAGCCCCGTTGCCATGGCAACACCAGCGGCAGAGGGGGAGAGCGGCAGAAGGGAGGGTGGCGAGGGTGAACCACACTACACTTATAGACATTTCATACCCTGAGGGTGGGATGACTGCTATATCTGATTAGGACTCGGCCCAATGAGAGGACTCGGCAGTAGCATTGGAAGTATAGTACCTATTCACTCTTTTCAGAGCCACTCTTCACCAGCATGCTGGTCTGGTCTACACAGACTTTCAACACAATTACCTGTGGTAGTCAGAGACAAATATGAAAGTGTGGACAGGGTTAGAAAGTTCCCTGTAGAATATTACCGTAATACTACCTGTGAGCACGCAAGCAACTGTGAACTAAAAAATATTTAAAAAATTGTGATGAACATGTCAGAATCGGTGAATATTAGCTAAAAATGCCAGCATCGGTATCGGCCCGATGTCTAGTTTAACGGCGATGTGCAAACCCGAAGTCAAAGCTGACGTGCATACCTATATAACACAGAGAGAACATCTTCGTATATAACGGAGGTACATGACGTAATGACACCATGTAAAATGTTGCCCTACACGTGTGACACAGCATTCCTAACCTAGCCCACAATGTCTGCTGTGTGGATCAACAGTCAACGAGTCAAACAGTCATTTGAAAGAGTAAGAACATTTCAGCGAGACAACTCAAAGGTGAAATCCATTAAAGCCACGATAATGGAATTCATTGCCCTTGACAATCAACCGTTCTCTGTCGTGAGAGATGTTGGCTTTCGGTGACTAGTCGAGCACCGGCACACTTTTTTCCCCCGGTACTATTTTTCAGATGTTGTCATAATGGAGTTACACAGTAATAACGTCACTGCTATTAGCTCCACGACTGACATTTGGACCAGCGATATCAGCCCCGTGAGCAAGCGGAGTCTAACAGCACCGTGGGTCGTCGAGGATTTCTTACTGAGGAAAGTCGTATTTCATGCTCATGAATGTGCCGGTTGTCATATCAATGGGATTTGAGAACATGTTTAAAACCTGAACACACTAGTTAGCTCCATTCGAGCAACTGACTCGAGAAATAAGCTCAACTGCACCTGCAGCAAATGTGATACCCTCTGTCAAGGCATTGAAATGCCTGTTCAGGGGCCTCCCGTGCAGTGGTTGTACTGCAGCGCCAGCTGTGCCATCAGAGACTCTGGGTTCGCGCCCAGGCTCTGTCGTAACCGGCCGCGACCGGGAGATCCGTGGGGTGACGCACGGACCAGTCGTCCAGGTTAGGGAGGGATTGGCCGGTAGGGATGTCCTTGTCTCATCGCGCACTGCACCCGACCCGCCACAGGAGTCGCTGGTGCACGGTGTTTCCTCCGGCACATTGGTGCGGCTGGCTTCCGGGTTGGATGCGCGCTGTGTTAACCAGTTAGAGCTCTAGGGGCGCTATTTCATTTTTGGATAAAAAACGTTCCCGTTTTAAGCGCGATATTTTGTCACGAAAAGATGCTCGACTATGCATATTCTTGACAGTTTTGGAAAGAAAACACTCTGAAGTTTCAGAATCTGCAAAGATTTTGTCTGTAAGTGCCCCAGAACTCATTCTACAGGCGAAACCAAGATGATGCATCACCCAGGAATTAGCAGAATTTCTGAAGCTCTGTTTTCCATTCTCTCCTTATATGGCTGTGATTGCGCAACGAATGAGCCTACACTTTCTGTCGTTCGCCCAAGGTCTTAGCAGCATTGTGACACGTATTTGTAGGCATATCATTGGAAGATTGACCATAAGAGACTACATTTTCCAAGTGTCCGCCTGGTGTCCTGCGTCGAATTCGGTGCGCAATTGCCAGCTGCTTCTACTTTACCATTTGATTCAGGGGAGAAAGCATGTGTCCAAGAACGATGTATCAATGAAGAGATATGTGAAAAACACCTTGATGATTGATTCTAAACAACGTTTGCCGTGTTTTCAGTCGATATTATGGAGTTAATTTGGAAAAAAGTTTGCGTTTTGAGGACTGAATTTATGGATTTTTTTTGGTAGCCAAATGTGATGTATAAAACGGAGCTATTTCTAATACACAAGGAATCTTTTTGGAAAAACTGAGCATCTGCTATCTAACTGAGAGTATCCTCATTGAAAACATCAGAAGTTCTTCAAAGGTAAATGATTTTATTTGAAGGCTTTTATGTTTTTGTTAATGTTGCGTGCTGGATGCTAACGCTAATGCTAACGCTAAATGCTAACGCGAAATGCTAACTCTAGCTAGCTACTTTTACACAAATTATTGTTTTCCTATGGTTGAGAAGCATATTTTGAAAATCTGAGATGACAGTGTTGTTTACAAAAGGCTAAGCTTGAGAGATGGCATATTTATTTCATTTGCGATTTTCATAAATAGTTAACGTTGTGTTATGCTAATGAGCTTGCTGATAGATTTACACAATCCTGGATACAGGGGTTTTTTCATAGCTAAACGTGACGCAGAAAAAAACAAATAATCTTTCAGGAAAAACTGAACATTTGCTATCTGAGAGTCTCCTCATTGAAAACATCTGAAGTTCTTCAAAGGTAAATGATTTTTTTGAATGCTTTTCTGTTTTTTTGTGTAAATGTTGCCAGCTGAATGCTAATGCTAAATGCTACGTTAGCCATCAATACTGTTACACAAATGCTTGTTTTGCAATGGTTGAGAAGCATATTTTGAAAATCTGAGATGACAGTGTTGTTAACAAAAGGCTAAGCTTGAGAGCTAGCATATTTATTTCATTTCATTTGCGATTTTCATGAATAGTTAACGTTGCGTTATGGTAATGAGCTTGAGTCTGTATTCACGAACCCGGATCCGGGATGGGGAGATCAGAAAGGTTAAGAAGCAGTGCGGCTTGGTTGTGCATCGGAGGAGGTTGTGTCTCTCCCGAGCTCGTACGGGAGTTGTAGCGATGAGACAAGATAGTAATTACTAAAAACAATTGGATACCACGAAAATGGGGATATATTTTTTTTGATGAGCTTTATGTGCGTTAAATGTACATTTATATTAAGTTTATATTTTTGTTAAATTCTAACACCACCGATTCAGTCACATGACAGTGGAGAGCACATGCCCATTCTGACTTCGCCAAAGCTATGCTAACCAGTCAGCTAGCAGCTAGTGTGCAACGCTGCCCCTTTTCCCGACGAGGTGGGTGTTTTTACTGGCCCACATTGGTGAATGAAACAGTTGCCCTTGACAAAAGTTTGCCCCGGCAACAAAACTGCCCACACAGACTGTGAACAAGCAATTCGGCGACATTCTCTACTGTGTCGCCACCATGCTTGATGCTATGTACAAGGACCACTACTTCGATGCAGACAAAACAGGGTTTACGTGAAATGTTACAGACACAGCGGGACAAGATGGAAACGGACACAGTAACAGTGCGCACTGAGGAAGAGAGGCCACTGACAGAGCTGAACCTTCACTGCTTGACATGTACGATGAAATTCTGGTTGAGAATGAACCGACTGAACAAATGAACAACGAAACAGCACAGCAAGTAAGTGAAATAAATATGTTGATGTTTTACTGGTAATGGGGACAATCATAAATGCCAACAGAATAACCTTTTGGTCAGTGTGGTGTGTGTATTTAACTAGGCAAGTCAGTTAAGAACAAATTCTTATTTACAATGACGGCCTTCCCCGGCCAAACCCAGACGGCGCTGGGTCAATTGTGCGCCGCCCTATGGGACTCCCAACCACGGCTGGATGTGATACAGTCTGAATTCGAACCAGGGACTGTAGTGACACCTCTTGCACTGAGATGCAGTGCCTTAGACCGCTGTGTCCATGTGTGTGTTAACTATTTAACTGTACTAGAATGCTTAAAAAGGCAGCTACAATGTTAAATATTGGTATCAGGTTTTTTGGGCAAGGAAAATATCAGATATCGGCCAAAAATGTCATATTGGTGCATCACTAAAACAATATATATTACATTCCTTCGCGGGGTTCCCTATGCCATTGTTTCTTGATGACACAGTGAGTGACTTACACTGTAAATAGAAGGAGTCTCTGCCTGCACACACTACATGACATACGTCCTTCCAAAGCTGCAGACCACACAGCATGTCTACAAGTCAACAACTGACCCACTAGCTTTCCACACACACACACCCACACGCAGATTTATCAGGCACAGAGTGCATGACTTACACCATCACCAGGGACAAGAGAGAACTCCAATGTGAGACAAATGCATAATTAACTGATTATCTTTAAACAGCTGGCTGGCAATATGCCATCATCACAGATTGAATCCCATGCTGTCTATCTATAGCACATCGAACAATGGCATCTTTAAACCCTGCCTGAATGTTGCCCCAGAGAATCACCAGACCAAAACAGGATCAATTCAAATTACCCTTTGAAATCGAATCCAGCATTGAAATTCTGTGCGTAAATCTCTCAGCTGCCACGCTTGGCCTAAATAATATCCGGCAATTACTCTTAAGTCGACTTCCATAATGATTTCTCCCTCTCGGGAGCATGAGAGAGGAAAGGGAGGGAAAATGTATTCTAGCCATGCTTAGTGGTGCAAGAGAACCACCGAAACGCAGCCATGTCCACTAGAGGTCGACCGATGAATCGGAATGGCTGATTAATTAGGGCTGATTTCAAGTTTTCATAACAACCGGAAATCGGTCATTTTGGATGCCGATTTTGCAGTTTTTTTTACACCTTAATTTTATCTTTATTTAACAAGGCAAGTCAGTTAAGAACACATTCTTATTTTCAATGACGGCCTAGGAACGGTGGGTTAACTGCCTTGTTCAGGGGCAGAACGACAGATTTTTACCTTGTCGGCTCAGGGATTCAATCTTGCAACCTTATGGTTAACTAGTCCAACACTAACCACCTGCCTCACGAGGAGTCCGCCTGTTACGTGAATGCAGTAAGAAGTCAAGGTAAGTTGCTAGCTAGCATTAAACGTAATCAATCATAATCACTAGTTATAACTACACATGGTTGATGATATTACTAGTTTATCTAGCGTGTCCTGCGTTGCATATAATCGATGCAGTGCACATTCGTGAAAAAGGACTGTCGTTGCCCCAATGTGTACCTAACCGTAAACATCAATGCTTTTCTTAAAACCAATACACAGAAGTAAATCATTTTAAACCTGCTTATTTAGCTAAAAAAAATCCAGGTTAGCAGGCAATGTTAACCCGGTGAAATTGTGTCACTTCTCTTGCGTTCATTGCACGCAGAGTCAGGGTATATGCAACAGTTTGGGCCGCCTGGCTCATTGAGAACGAATTTGCCAGAATTTTAGCAAATGACATAACATTAAAGTCGGAGCAATGTATCAGGAAGGAAGGAATACTTAAGACTGATGGATGCCACCCGTTAGATAAAATACGGAACGGTTCCGTATTTCACTGAAAGAATAAACGTTTTGTTTTCGAGATGATCGTTTCCGGATTCTACCATATTAATGACCTAAGGCTCATATTTCTGTGTGTTATGTTATAATTAAGTCTATGATTTGATAGAGCAGTCTGACTGAGCGATGGTGGGCACCAGCAGGCTCGTTAGCATTCATTCAAAAAGCACTTTCGTGCGTTTTGCCAGCAGCTCTTCTGTTTCTGACTTCAAGCCTATCAACTCCCGAGATTAGGCTGGTGTAATCGGTGTGAAATGGCTAGCTAGTTAGCGAGGTGCGCGCTAATAGCGTTTCAAACGTCACTCGCTATGAGACTTGGAGTAGTTGTTCCCCTTGCTCTGCATGGGTAACGCTGCTTCGAGGATGGCTGTTGTCGATGTGTTCCTGGCTCGAGCCCAGGTAGGGGCGAGGAGAGGGACGGAAGCTATACTGTTACACTGGCAATACTAAAGTGCCTATAAGAACATCCAATAGTCAAAGGTATATGAAATACAAATTGTATAGAGCGAAATAGTCCTATAATTCCTACAACCTAAAACTTCTTACCTGGGAATATTGAAAACTCATGTTAAAAGGAACCACCAGCTTTCATATGTTCTCATGTTCTGAGCAAGGAACTTAAATGTTAGCTTTCTTACATGGCACATATTGCACTTTTACTTTCTTCTCCAACACTTTGTTTTTGCATTATTTAAACCAAATTGAACATGTTTCATTATTTAGTTGAGGCTAAATTGATTTGATTGATGTATTATATTAAGTTAAAATAAGTGTTCATTCAGTATGGTTGTAATTGTCATTATTACAAATACATTTTAAAATCGGCCGATTAAATCGGTATCGGCTTTTTTTTGTCCTCCAATAATCGGTATCGGCGTTGAAAAATCATAATCGTTCGACCTCCAATGTCCATATCCGTTGATTGTGCAGCCAAAACAACGCTGTATCAGTAACTATGAAATGGACAGTCAAACAGAAGGAAAAATAAGTGGATGGGAGCAACGAGGAAGAGCTCCGACTGACTCAGAGAGCTGTGGGCCCACCCTGACTGACTCAGTTGAGCACTTAGACACGGCCGAACAGAGGAGACTGCAGCAGGGAATGAGGAGGAGTAAGGTTGAAGAGAGCCCTTCAGCACCCTCGCTCTCTCCAACCCTCCTCAATAAGACAGCAGCCTAAATAAGGTTTGTGTGGGCAAAGTCAGCTCAACAGCCATGGAGAAGCCCTCAGTGTTAGTGGGAGACTGGCCCAGAGCGACTAGAGAGAACCAGCACTCAGCGTTAGTGGGAGACTGTCCCAGAGCGACTACAGACAAGTCCCTAATGGCACCCTACATAGTGCAGGACTAAGCTTAATCTGTGTATGGAAAACCAATCCCTTGGTGTCATCTGAAGAGAAGTATAGTTAAGATCTAACTCCCAAATTTGCACCATATATTCCATAGTGCACTACTTCTGACCAGATGGAACCTTCAAAAGTAGTGCACTTTATAGGTAATAAGGTGCTGGGTCTGAGTCCCACCATGGTCCCAGTTAAAGCCCTGTGGTCTTGTTAAAGCTAGTGGCAAGGACCCAAAAGGTCATGTCGGCCCTGACAAGTGTTAAGGACATGGCTCCTGCCCTGCAATAAATATTTAAAAGGGTAGGCTGATGCAGTGTGTGTGCCTCAGGGTTGAGCTCAATTCCAATTGAAGGCAGTCAGTTAAGAAAACTAAAACCCTGGATGTGTGTGTGTTGCAGTTCCCTCAGTACATTTTGCCGTGCATTTCGAGTGCTGTTCAGTATGCGTTTCCAGTGGTTGTGAAGTAGCCTTACAGCACATTTTGTGGTGCAGTGCTTGCTGGTATTTTTCAGAAACTGAAGTGGACTTACAGGTAGACTGGAGGGTCTGTCCTGCTGGCTGAGGCCCATCTCCTCATGGTTGGGCTTCCCAGGGGTCATAGCAGATTGGGCCCTATTGACATAGCCCTCTTGTGACACCTCCTATACAGACAGAGAAGGACAGAACACACACACACACACACAGAGCGAGAGAGGGGAGACAGGAGAGAGCGAGAGCGGACAGGAGAGAGCGAGAGAGGAGAGAGGACAGGAGAGAGCGAGAGAGGACAGGAGAGAGCGAGAGAGGACAGGAGAGAGCGAGAGAGGACAGGAGAGAGCGAGAGAGGACAGGAGAGAGCGAGAGAGGACAGGAGAGAGAGAGCGAGAGAGGAGAGAGGACAGGAGAGAGCGAGAGAGGAGAGAGGACAGGAGAGAGCGAGAGAGGACAGGAGAGAGCGAGAGAGGACAGGAGAGAGTGAGCGAGAGAGGAGAGAGGACAGGAGAGAGCGAGAGAGGACAGGAGAGAGCGAGAGAGGACAGGAGAGAGTGAGAGAGGACAGGAGAGAGCGAGAGCGGACAGGAGAGAGCGAGAGAGGAGAGAGGACAGGAGAGAGCGAGAGGACAGGAGAGAGCGAGGGAGGACAGGAGAGAGAGAGCGAGAGAGCGAGAGAGGACAGGAGAGAGCGAGAGAGGACAGGAGAGAGCGAGAGAGGACAGGAGAGAGCGAGAGAGGACAGGAGAGAGCGAGAGAGGACAGGAGAGAGCGAGAGAGGACAGGAGAGAGCGAGAGAGGACAGGAGAGAGCGAGAGAGGACAGGAGAGAGCGAGAGAGGACAGGAGAGAGCGAGAGAGGACAGGAGAGAGGACAGGAGAGAGCGAGAGAGGACAGGAGAGAGCGAGAGAGGACAGGAGAGAGCGAGAGAGGACAGGAGAGAGTGAGAGAGGACAGGAGAGAGTGAGCGAGAGAGATGCAGGTTGAAGGAGAAGTGAAACAGAAATGTACTAATCCATTTCTGCTGACATTTAAAATGCGCCCCCCCCTCTGCCAACAAACAACTGCCTTTAATCCGAAGAGCTCAAACATGGAGTGGAGAATGGATGATTTGTACTGTTTTGGTTACGGTACACTGTCCTTCTCTCAGCACATACCAAAGCTGCAGGCTAAAGTTTAATGTAGGACCTGGTTTCCTCTATCGTAAATCACTCCTCTTTCACCCCAGCTGCCAAACTAACCCTGATTCAGATGACCATCCTACCCATGTTAGATTACAGAGAAGTAATTTATAGATCGGCAGGTAAGGGTGCTCTCGAGCGACTAGATGTTCATTACCGTTCGGCCGTCAGATTTGCCACCAATGCGCCTTATAGGACACATCACTGCACTTTATACTCCTCTGTAAACTGGTCATCTCTGTAAACCAGTCGCAAGACCCACTGGTTGATGCTTATTTATAAAACCTTCTTAGGCCTCACTCCCCCCTGTCTGAGATACCTACTGCAGCCCTCATCCTCAACATACAACACCCATTCTGCCAGTCACATTCTGTTAAAGATCCCCAAAGCACACACATCCCTGGGTCGCTCCTCTTTTCAGTTCGCTGCCGCTAGCGACTGGAACGAGCTGCAACAAACACTCAAACTGGACAGTTTTATCTCCATCTCTTCATTCAAAGACTCAATCATGGACACTCTTACTGACAGTTGTGGCTGCTGTGTGGGATGTATTGTTGTCTCTACCTTGACCTTTTTGCCCAATAATGTTTGTACCATGTTTTGTGCTGCTACCATGTTGTTTTGCTACCATGTTGTGTTGTCATGTGTTGCTGCCTTGCTATGTTGTTGTCCTAGGTCTCTCTTGTCGTAATGTGTGTTTTGTCCTATATTTTTAATTTGAATCCCAGGCCCCCATCCCCGCAGGAGGCCTTTTGGTAGGCCATCATTGTGAATAAGAATTTGTTCTTAACTGACTTGCCTAGTTAAATAAAGGTTCAATAAAATAAATCATACTGATTTAGTATAAACTGGCCTGCAGCCCAGTGACTCAGCAGACATTAAATCTTCTGTGGTTCATTTATTTTGCAGGATTTCCTCAAAACGAGAGCCTACCATTTCCTGAGGTGAGCAAATACTCAGGAGGAGGCCAGTCAGATCACTGAGAATCAGTCTGTTTGAAATGAGGCAATGAGAAACACACAGACTAGTCCCATTAAGTCAGTAGCCTGGTGAGATATTTACAGACTGAGCAGGGCTGGCCAGGATTACTCAAGTGGAGTGCAGTGATAGCTGGGTCACGGCCAGGTCAGACACAGGCCAATGTTTACACTCCGAGGATGCCATCCGTGCTCTGTCGTACTCGCTCACATGCCGGTTGTATGGAACAGCTGCTCTGGCACAATAAAGACCACTTCCCTCAACAGGCAGGGAGGGCCAGAGGAGAGGAGTGGGGCATGTACTCTGTGTGTGTGTCTGGGAGGGCCACGCACAGGAAACGAATCATAGTGAAAGTATGCAGCCAGCCAGAGGCCAACTCCACCCCCACTCAACTCTACTTGAGTTGTGCATACATTGGGATGAACATGGGTTTCATCTGCTGATGCATCATATGACGGAGGATATATTGGAGTTGGGGTTTGCATGCATTATAGAACAAAATCCTAAATAATAAAACATTTATAATGAAATTCAGCAGGTCTGTTTTTCCATTCTTCAATACCTCTTCCAGATCATTAAGGACGTTCACACAGTGCAATGTAGGCATAGTGTTGTACAAGCTCTCAGCCAGGCAGGCTGACAAACAGCGATATTACAAATAGCTTACAGATTAAAGACTTCCTTTGCTTGTGAAATGCTTGGCTACACAGTAATAACATATGTTCCGAGGGAATGTGTTTGAGGTACGGAGAGGGATGCGTGATGTAAGGGAATGTGTTTGAGGTACGGAGAGGGATGCGTGATGTAAGGGAATGTGTTTGAGGTACGGAGAGGGAAGCATGATGTAAGGGAATGTGTTTGAGGTAGGGAGAGGGATGCGTGATGTAAGGGAATGTGTTTGAGGTAGGGAGAGGGATGCGTGATGTAAGGGAATGTGTTTGAGGTACGGAGAGGGATGCGTGATGTAAGGGAATGTGTTTGAGGTACGGAGAGGGATGCGTGATGTAAGGGAATGTGTTTGAGGTACGGAGAGGGATGCGTGATGTAAGGGAATGTGTTTGAGGTAGGGAGAGGGATGCGTGATGTAAGGGAATGTGTTTGAGGTACGGAGAGGGATGCGTGATGTAAGGGAATGTGTTTGAGGTACGGAGAGGGATGCGTGATGTAAGGGAATTAAACAAATCATCCAGTGGCAACAAAGCATCACAATATGTGTGAATCCCAAATGGCACCCTATTCCCTATATAGTGCACTACTTTTGATCATGGGACACAGTGCACTACTTTTGACTAGAGCCCTATGTCGGGGATAGGGAGCCATTTGAGTTGCAACATATCAGCGCTGACAGGCTCTATGTGATGGAGGTCAACAGGAAATACATTAGACTGTATCAGCAATAGCACAGCTACGTGTTAAAATGTACATTTTATTATTATTCCCCAAAGCAACCGTCCGCTGGGTGCTCAAGAATACACCCGTCGCCAGCAAGCAACCGTCCGCTGGGTGCTCAAGAATACACCCGTCGCCAGCAAGCAACCGGTTCATTATGTAACCACGTCTATTTCACCTAACATGATTGTTGTGTGCCCTCAAAAAGTTGCATTCCTTATTTTAAAAGAGATTTGCATCTAACCCGTGTCTCAGTGCTATTCAGTTTTTTTTTTTTTATAGGTGCTGACACTTAATCACCAATCAATTCTAGTGAATCATTTCAGAAGAAAACACTCATCAAGTTGCAGGGATCTGCAAGGGTGTGCTGTTACCATAGAGACGCAGACTATGAGAGTGGTAGGGCTGCCTGACCGGGTTCATCTCTTCTTGTTAACTACAGGCCTTTATCCAGTCAAACGGATCCGGAGAGAGAAAAGCTACTCTTTACTTTAAAGCCGATTTTAAGGCCAAATTCATCCTTCCTGCCAAGCATAACGTGACCTCCAATCTAAGCCGAGAGCTGCATTCACAGCGTCAGTAAAATGCAGAGGAGGGCTTGGACCCTGGCTGCTCCCTTCAGGAGAGCGTTCTTCATGGAGAGCAGGCGTGACAGCCGGGCTGCCGGGCTGCAGTCAGCCACAGCATGCATTCCAAATGACACCCTATTCCCTATGTTAGGAATCCCCAACTGGTGGCCCACTGGTGACTTTAGTTAGCTTTCGGAGCCCAAAAATAGTGTGTGGTGGGGGGGACATAAGACTGTAAAAACACCAGCAAATCGGCGCAAAGTGATTTTAATTTTGGAATTCTTCCCGGTGCACCCATTTTACCCACTGTGTGACCTGACGATGTTTTATTTAGGAGCACCAGTATGCCTAGAAAACAAATCACCCAGACGGTAATTGTTGCAATCAATGATTAATTACTTCACTGTACTGCGAACCGGTGCTCCTAAAGCGTTCAAGTTAGGCGCACACGTGCTCCTTGTAAAAACAAAAATACCAATCGAGGAGCCCTGAAAGTCTTCCCAGGCAAAGAGAGATACTGTGCATGTGATCCAGGAGTTCCGTTAGCTGCCAATTTATGGCTTTTGTCTGGAAAAAATCATGAAAAGCTGAAAACTGTTACCGGCAAAAAAATCATGAAAAGCTGAAAACTGTTACCGGCAAAAAAATCTAAAAGAAAAAGAAACGCACACCTATTTAGGCGAGGTGCTGGCTAGAGGTGCTGGCTAGAGGTGCTGGCTAGAGGTGCTGGCTAGAGGTGCTGGCTAGAGGTGCTGGCTAGCAGAGTAGAAAACTTGGAAATAAAAAGAGAGCCGCACACTCTAGGAGTTCAGATGCAAAAATGTTATTATCAACCTTTCGACAGCCAAGCTGTCTTCATCAGGGTATAATCACAAACACTGCGGGATGACTCGTTTAAGAAATGTGTCAAAAGACACAGGTGTCTAATCATGGCCAAGAGTGGCCTAATATCATTGGTTAATTATCAAATATTAAAATGTCATACAAAGAACAGCATACAAACAAATGGATAGCATACAATCATAGATTAATTTGACTACACAAGCTTACAAACAATTACAATGGCGAAGTCACAATAATCACAAGAATGGCTTCAGATCAAAGTCTACGTTGAGACCGAAGGGAGCAAGGGTCTTTAAATTAAAGATCCAGGCAGCCTCTCGTTTTAACAATAAATTATCAAGGTCACCCCCTCTCCTAGGGAGGGTGACATGTTCGATGCCAATATAACGCAGAGACGAAATCGAATGGCCTGCCTCCAAGAAGTGGGCCGCAACTGGGTAAGTAAAGTTTTTACACCTAATGGTGCTACGATGCTCTGAGATACGTACTTTTAATTCGCGCTTTGTTTTACCTACATAATTTTTACCACAAGGACAAGTTATAAGATAAATAACTGCCTTAGTGGAGCACGTAATAACCCCTTTGATTGGGATGGATTTCCTTGTTTGTGGGTGTTTGAAGGATCTACATTTATAAGTGCCATTGCATTGAGCACAGCCATTACATTTGTAATTTCCATCCAGTAGGGTCGCAACTAGTTCAAATAGACTAGTTCAGGAATATCTTGGGGTGGTAAATCAGAGTGTACCAATTGGTCTCAGATTTCTGCCCCGCGAGAATACGACTAAGGGAAGGTCCGAAAACACATTACCGAGACTATCATCGGATTTTAGGATGTGTCAATGTTTGTGAACAATTCCCTTAATTTGTTCAGACCACTTTGAATAGCGGGTAGTTAGAACACAAGAATGCGTCTTTTTGCGAGACTGACCTTGAAAAAGGTCATGTCTCGTTTTGTTTTGAATTTCCTCAATGGCAATGTTAATCTGATCATTCTTGTAGCCCCTCTCCTTGAACTTTCTTTGCGTCTCAGCCATATTTCTGTCGAAATCTGATTGTTTTTTGCAAAAAAAATGACCAGGACAAAAAAAATATTTTGCAAAATAATGCTTTTTATTCATTGACGGAAATACATTTGACCGTCAGGCTTATCAGTCTATAGGTTGATTTCATAATTTAGTGGAATTAAATTGGCCTGTGTTTATTCTTGTTAGTCCTCATGTATCTGATTTATCACACGCGTACAGCGTACAGAGCCTATTTTGAGCGCGATTTCTCCTGCAGCTCCTCACCTGGTTGCTGCTTCAGTAAAACCTGCGTTTAGAAGCCCATTCATTGCGCAACAATTCTAAATGCAATCGCGTGTTAAAAACAGTATTGGTGCACGATTAAAAAGAGCTCCTATTTTTTATCCTCAACTGGTAATTGAAGCTGACTCTCCCATTCAAGTGCAGGCAATAGGCTGCCAGTGCCTCACTTTACAATGTGAGCTGGAGGTAGTGTGCATTTTGAAAACAAACTAAATTGTTTAAAACCTGAATATTCTATTTTATATTATGGAGACATGTTTTACCTTGCTTCAAAGTAGCCTGTAGACAAAATCTCACCATGGAAACGTGGAGGCAATTATTTTAAAAAGACTTTAAAGGCAGCGCGTGACTTTCAAGTTGGGAAGGCGTAGATATGATTTTCGTATGTGCATTTTCGTGGAACATATATTTTTTTTTATCAGAAAAATCTTAATTAAATTGATCAAGTTAAAAATCAACTAATGCAACATCACCAGCCTCTGCCATATGCATTGATACACCATGATCCATTGGCAGCTAAAGAAATGAGTGCAAGGAACTCAGAGCCTATAGGCCAATGCAGCAGTAGGCCTGTAACTTCCATTGCTCTTTCACCCCGAGGATTGGTGGTTAGAGGGGAGATTGTTGGGAAGATTTTTCAAATAGCGTACAGTGAGGAAGTATAGTTTTAATATATTATCAACACACTTTCCTACATTTCCACAGAGCAGGCCAGGTACTTCTATGCATTCTCAGGCACGCACGCTCCCTCAACATTTTCAGGACAAAGAAATCAGATAAGTGCTAATTGCTCACATGGAGCACTCCAAACAAAAGACAATGACAGTTTTTTGTTAATCTCGTAAATGGTTATGAAATTAACCAAAACTTTATCACAAGTGTAGCAGGTTGTGAAATCTGCAAACAACATTTCCACTCCAAGAATGAGAACTGTAATTGACGAATTAATACATGAATTAACATAAATTCATGGATCCAAATGACGGGGATTACATTTACTACTGATGACATATGTAATGAGGAATTAATCAAAAATTGCAAACAATTCACACAATGAATGGGCAAGAGACAGCTTGGACTCGCGTCTATCTTTACCACACCCCTCCCTTTCTTCTCAAGACACATTATCTACACACATTTTAGATGTGTTTTACTGACAGCCACAACTCAATCAGCTAGGCCTATTGCCACGCGCGCTGCCCAAACTGCAGGCTTTCCAAATAGGCGTAAGGCCTACGAGCTTGCAATTTGAAACAATCCACAGCTCTTTTTTTAAAGAAGCTAAATTATCCTGGATTCCTCTCATTCTGTATAGACAGACAATTTCCATTTACTTCCCTATTGGACCCCCACTATTAGGGCTGAGCGATAGGGCCTAAAACTCACATTTACATTTTTTCAGACTTATGCGCAATTCAAAATATATACACATCTCAATTTTATTTTATGTTGTCTCTAAATAAGCATTGTTGAACAATTAAAAGGTCAAATCCACTGCATTTAAAACAGTCAGCAATCATTTAATTAATTCAGAGTTTGTGTAATTATACCGAGGCTGAATAGATACCTTCCACAACGATAAAATAATTTTTGGGCCAATAAAAACTGAGCAGGCTTTCAGTTTCGTCTTTAAAAATGCCCTTTTTTGTTACAAATGTAACCAGAACCATGCATAATGCACATTCACTAATAATGTAGCAGGTATTCTAGAAAATGAACACCGGTCTCAATCTCTCAAGCACAAGCCCACGTGCTAGTTACTAGCCAGCTAATATTTAGATTTCTAGTGTAGCCAACTTGGGTCTAGGTATAATTTCACCAGATCTGAATTCAGCTAACAAGGCAAAACAGTTTAATTGTTATGAACACACCCTTCTGTCCGTCTCGGTTTGAACTGCATGCTAGCCTGTCCACTTTGTTCACACGTTGAAATCAAGTGGCCTGACTTATTTCTCAGAATGAGTTGCCGATTCCTTTGATAATAGTTACAGTGCCTTGCGAAAGTATTCGGCCCCCTTGAACTTTGTGACCTTTTGCCACATTTCAGGCTTCAAACATAAAGATATAAAACTGTATTTTTTTGTGAAGAATCAACAACAAGTGGGACACAATCATGAAGTGGAACGACATTTATTGGATATTTCAAACTTTTTTAACAAATCAAAAACTGAAAAATTGGGCGTGCAAAATGATTCAGCCCCTTTACTTTCAGTGCAGCAAACTCTCTCCAGAAGTTCAGTGAGGATCTCTGAATGATCCAATGTTGACCTAAATGACTAATGATGATAAATACAATCCACCTGTGTGTAATCAAGTCTCCGTATAAATGCACCTGCACTGTGATAGTCTCAGAGGTCCGTTAAAAGCGCAGAGAGCATCATGAAGAACAAGGAACACACCAGGCAGGTCCGAGATACTGTTGTGAAGAAGTTTAAAGCCGGATTTGGATACAAAAAGATTTCCCAAGCTTTAAACATCCCAAGGAGCACTGTGCAAGCGATAATATTGAAATGGAAGGAGTATCAGACCACTGCAAATCTACCAAGACCTGGCCGTCCCTCTAAACTTTCAGCTCATGCAAGGAGAAGACTGATCAGAGATGCAGCCAAGAGGCCCATGATCACTCTGGATGAACTGCAGAGATCTACAGCTGAGGTGGGAGACTCTGTCCATAGGACAACAATCAGTCGTATATTGCACTATATTGGCACGTATATTGCACGTATATTGCCTTTATAGAAGAGTGGCAAGAAGAAAGCCATTTCTTAAAGATATCCATAAAAAGTGTCGTTTAAAGTTTGCCACAAGCCACCTGGGAGACACACCAAACATGTGGAAGAAGGTGCTCTGGTCAGATGAAACCAAAATTGAACTTTTTGGCAACAATGCAAAACGTTATGTTTGGCGTAAAAGCAACACAGCTCATCACCCTGAACACACCATACCCACTGTCAAACATGGTGGTGGCAGCATCATGGTTTGGGCCTGCTTTTCTTCAGCAGGGACAGGGAAGATGGTTAAAATTGATGGGAAGATGGATGGAGTCAAATACAGGACCATTCTGGAAGAAAACCTGATGGAGTCTGCAAAAGACCTGAGACTGGGACTGAGATTTGTCTTCCAACAAGACAATGATCCAAAACATAAAGCAAAATCTACAATGGAATGGTTCAAAAATAAACATATCCAGGTGTTAGAATGGCCAAGTCAAAGTCCAGACCTGAATCCAATCGAGAATCCGTGGAAAGAACTGAAAACTGCTGTTCACAAATGCTCTCCATCCAACCTCACTGAGCTCAAGCTGTTTTGCAAGGAGGAATGGGAAAAAATGTCAGTCTCTCGATGTGCAAAACTGATAGAGACATACCCCAAGCGACTTACAGCTGTAATCGCAGCAAAAGGTGGCGCTACAAAGTATTAACTTAAGGGGGCTGAATAATTTTGCACGCCCAATTGTTCAGTTTTTGATTTGTTAAAAAAGTTT
The DNA here is from genome assembly GCF_057628025.1 of Oncorhynchus mykiss. NCBI lineage: Eukaryota > Metazoa > Chordata > Actinopteri > Salmoniformes > Salmonidae > Oncorhynchus > Oncorhynchus mykiss. The sequence continues at coordinate 15,384,087 of NC_143029.1, forward strand.
GAAATATCCAATAAATGTCGTTCCACTTCATGATTGTGTCCCACTTGTTGTTGATTCTTCACAAAAAAATACAGTTTTATATCTTTATGTTTGAAGCCTGAAATGTGGCAAACGGTCGCAAAGTTCAAGGGGGCCGAATACTTTCGCAAGGCACTGTATATGCTTATTGCAAACTTAAAAATAAAAAAAACAGACTAAACAGCTAGTATAACAATCTTGATTTTACTAAAATGCTGCTAGCAATACGTGGTACCATAATGCGCACACAATGAACTGAGCATTTTCAAGAATGAAGGTTCATTGGTACATCCATTGTAGTAGTGTCTGCTCTCCTCGAAATTTGAGGAGTAGAAACAGGGTATGGTTGGAAAGGTTAACTTCTCTATTACAGTATAATAATGTCTTGAAACCGCTTGTCAGAGGAAGGAAGTGATCTCTCATCTTTGTTGTTGTGAGTGGTATGAGGGGGGGCTTGGGAGAAAGTGGCGAAGCGAGAGCTTACATTCTCGCCAAAATGTGTCCAAAATAAGCCCAGTGCGTTTCTATGCACTTATTTGTAACTTAGGCTTGAAACCTGCTTTCCCGTCTTTGGGACAACAACTCCCATTGTTAAGGCAGAGACATGAGCATCTCGTTATTATATTACAGATCTCTGGTGTAAATGGGAAGGTGACCAGCACAGAAGGAGTGAAAGAGACCAAAAAAACAACATGAGAACAAACGCTCATAAAAACTAAGAAATACAAAAAACTTGATTCTGAGAAAAACTTGATTCTACGATATATGCATTTGGAATAGTGCGCAAAAACATACATTTGAATTAAATCGGATATATCGCCCAGCCCACTACTAACCACTAATTTCTCTCCTGTTCTATTGGTTTCATATCAACCCACCCTAGTCCTATTAGCAACCCACCCCAGTCCTATTAGCAACCCGTCATAGTCACAACCCGTCCTAGTCCTAGTCACAACCCGTCCTAGTCCTAGTAACAACCCGTCCTAGTCACAACCCGTCCTAGTCCTAGTAACAACCCGTCCTAGTCCTAGTAACAACCCGTCCTAGTAACAACCCGTACTAGTCATAGTAACAACCCGTCATAGTAACAACCCGTCCTAGTAACAACCCGTCCTAGTCACAACCCGTCCTAGTCACAACCCGTCCTAGTCACAACCCGTCCTAGTCATAGTAACAACCCGTCCTAGTCCTAGTAACAACCCGTCCTAGTCCTAGTAACAACCCGTCCTAGTCATATTAACAACCCGTCCTAGTCATAGTAACAACCCGTCCTAGTCATAGTAACAACCCGTCCTAGTCATAGTAACAACCCGTCCTAGTCATAGTAACAACCCGTCCTAGTCATAGTAACAACCCGTCCTAGTCATAGTAACAACCCGTCCTAGTCATAGTAACAACCCGTCCTAGTCATAGTAACAACCCGTCCTAGTCATAGTAACAACCCGTCCTAGTCATTGCATATTTAGATTCTAACAGAGATTGTGTATCTATGGAAACACTATCAGGTGGGCTTTTTAGATTGGTATTTTCCTGCCAATTTAATTTTGGCAAATGTTTGAAAATGTACGTTTTATTGGCTGCTTCATTACAGGAGTTGTGTGTTCTGTTAAGATGAATTACCATAATCCACATGTGATGTCTGTCATTCTGAGCATCGTGGGTAGATGCCCTAATGGGTTATGCACCCAATGCCTGGTGGGGTCTGGTGGATTTCTTAAATGGCGGGTAAATTCATTTCTTCCCGGTCACGTTGTCCGGCGCCAGATGATCCTAACGGAAGCCCTGATGTGATCGTACTCAAATGTAAGCAAGGTTTGAAATTATTATGTTTTAGTCAAATATTATATCGGTTTGAACTTCTTGAGGTCAATCTGCAGTCTACAAATGATTTGTAATTATGTTCCGGCCCCCTACCATCCACTGAAGAAAAAATTACAATAAATCCTCCAGAGGCTGAATCTAGTTGATGATCCCTGCCCTACATAGTGCACAACTTCTGACTAGACCCTGCTCTGTATAGGGAATAGGGTGTCATTTGGAACGCACTGAATAAATGAAAACCCATGTCCAGGAGGGGAGCTTCGATATCATCTTTCCTTTCTCCAGGCTTTACTGTATCAAACACATGCACGTTTCCCGTGGTGTACGCTGACTCATTGTCTCGCCAAGACGACACACACAAAGCTTACGAAGGCCGCTGGGACAGAGGAGAGACACGGAGTAGCAGGGTCAACACAGAGATCAGTAGACTGCCACGCTCTCAGTCTCTCTGATTGTGGTTTGGGTCAGGTGGAACACTGTTTGCATCCCTAAAGGGGGCGAACATAGAAGCGACGCCTTGTCTTGTTCAGTGGCCCCCGACAGAGTTCACGCTCTGTGTTGTTGGCAGCTGTGTTTCATCATTACAACACCCAGTTTCACAGGAAACACTTGTCTAACAAGCACAGTGGTGGCCATCTTGGGTCTTTGGTGCTAGCAGGAGCTGTAGCAAGCACAAGGGTATCAGTCTAAATTCACCCCTTTATTTCCCCTATCCTCCCTGTCAAAAACAGTGGGAGTGGACACGTGGCAGGGGCAGAGTTTGAACATGTTTATTCCCCCCATCAGTCTCATCATCTAAGATATATTTTTCCATGACTGATCATGTCCCATGGCTCTTGTCCCTCTGCAGCAGACATATGGTGAGCAATATGTTTGAAACATCGAAATGCAATAAAAATCAGTATCGAATCTCAAAACATATAGAATCGCAATACATATCATATCGCACCTAAGTATTGTGAAACTATCATTAACTTGGTGTACCTGGCAATTCCCACCCCAACTGGAAACGGAATGTTACTCAGTCAATATGTCATTGTTCCAGCCAGGCAGCACCAGTGTTAACCTCTCTCTTCTTGTGTTCTGTATTCCTTCTCTCTCAGAACCACTCCTTTCACCAGAGGAACCGCAGGTATTACAGAGGGTCAGGGTTTTCCCTTCATCCAAGGACTCCCCTGCAGGTAACTCTGCTAGCTGAATAAAAAATGACTGCAGCTGACCCGCTGCCTTGCGCCTACAAATACGAGCAGCCAAAATGGCTGACTCAAACAGCCAGAGAGACTGTCCTTGTCAAAGGTAGTGGGAATAGGGTGCCATTTGGGACGCATGCTGAGAGAGAGAGGGGACGGGGAGTGCAGATGGAACAGATATCGGCCCACTCTAATCTCTGGGGAATACTACAGCACAGAATTGGTTTTTAATGTATTGCTCATTAAGTTTTTAAAATGAAGATGGACCTGGGTGGCCTCTGTTCTGGCTATAATCCCAGTAAACCGGTCTCTCCACAATGAAATCAATGTGTGTGTGTGTGTGTGTGTGTGCTTATGGGGTAAACACTGCTTTGATTACACTCATGGACATGAACTAGCCGATGAGTGCGTGGTTCAGAAAGGTCAGAAGTCTAACTGAAGTCCTGTCAATTGGCTAGTCAACGTCAATACACGCGTGGCATTGTAGGTGTTGTAGTCTTACCTGCTGTGGCAGTGGACGTGCCTGCATGTAGGGGGGCTGTGTGGGGGCTGCAGGCTGCTGCTGGGGAGGGCTGGAGTACGGGGGCTGGCCTTGTGGCTGGCAGTACCCACTCATGCCCCCCTGCTGCTGCCTATACTGAGCTGCCATCTGCTGAGAGACAAAGGAGACATCAGATATGATAGGATCAATACTCTCTAAAAGCTCACTGTCAATGCCCACACCTCTGCGAGACGTAAAGGATAGACCAATGGCCTTTAGTTCACCAAGACATCATCAGCATACCACTAAAAGATCCAAATTCATATACAGAAGTGAATTTAATTAAACTCCCAATCTAAGTCATTTCCACTCAGTCCCTCTGCCTGCTAGGTTGTTTACCATGCTCTGTACTGAGGTTGACTAACGGCAGTGAGAAGTGATGATCCTGGAGGGTTTCTCACCTCTCCAGCCTCAATACATTAACATTGTGTTGACATCAATAATACACACAGCCGCCGTGGCCCAAAGGGTACCCTATTCCCTATATAGTGCACCATTTTTGACCAGAGCCCATAGCGTGCCATTTGGGACACAGTCCCAGCTGCTCTCCTCCTCCATTCATCTCAAGCTGTTTGTAACAGTCTTACGTAAGGCGTTTTGGGGAACAGCTGTTATTGGCTCATCCCTCTCTCTGCCTCACCTGGAGTCACTTACTAGCCGTGTTTCTAAGTCTAGAACAAAATACACAAAACCAGCAGTGTATAGAACAGACTGATATCTATTCTAGAGTACACCATCGAGAAATCTGTAAACACGATCAATCATAAGGTTTCTGCAACAGAGGCAGAGTTCAGCATTCCCCTGTTGGTGAAGGGTCCTCCCCCTCAATGATTCAATAGCCAAGCACAAGAACACTAGCCTGGTCATTCTATGAAACATCAGATATCTATGAAACCAAAGAGCAATCTATGAAAATGGCTGGGTTAATTCTGTCTGCAGCTCAAAATGGTAGCCTATACCTAAAGTAGGGCACTACATGGGGAATAGGGTGCCATTTGGGACACAAAGAGAGAAACATGGAGGCCCATATGGGAGTGCAGCGCTGAGCAGTTTTACAATCCAATAGCTGTGTGCAATGCTCATCACCCAACAAGCCGTCAGCTCCTTAAGCCTGAGGGGCGTCAAGGCTGTTTTTCCACACATGAGCTCATGACTATGGAACTGAGACACTGATGTCTGGGAGTCTAACTAAACCTCCCATAGCTCTCTCTTCTTGCCTCCCAGCCCCTCTCCTCTGAGCCCATTTCCAGGCCAGGCCAAGAGCATCTGAAGGACGCACCAGCAGCAGCGGTGGTGAGAGTGTGCTCTCCTTCACTACCCCACAAATGCAAAGGCTTTGGATTGGAGGTCGACCGATTAGGATTTTTCAACGTCGATGCCGATTATTGGAGGGCCAAAAAAAGAGCAGATACCGATTAATCGGACTAATTTTAAAATGTATTTGTAATAATGACAATTACAGCAATACTGAATGAACACTTATTTTAACTTAATATAATACGTCAATAAAATCAATTTAGCCTCAAGTAAAATAATGAAATATGTTCAATTGGAGAAGAAAGTAAAAGTGCAATATGTGTCTTGTAAAAAAGCTAACGTTTAAGTTCCTTGCTCAGAACATGAGAACATTTGAAAGCTGGGGGTTCCTTTTAACATGATTCTTCAATATTCCAAGGTAAGAAGTTTTAGGCTGTAGTTAATATACTATTTATAGGACTATTTCCCTCTATACCATTTGTATTTCATTAACCTTTGACTTTTGGATGTTATTATAGGAACTTTAGTATTGCCAGTGTAACAGTATAGCTTCCGTCCCTCTCCTCGCTCCTCCTTGGGCTCGAACCAGCAACACAATGACAATTAGTGCGCGCTAACTAGCTAGCCATTTCACTTCGGTTACACGAGCCTCATCTCAGGAGTTGATAGGCTTGAAGTCATAAACCGCGCAATGCTTGACGCACAACGAAGAGCTGCTGGAAAAACGCACAAAAGTGCTGTTTGAATGAATGTTTACGCACCTGCTTCTGCCTACCACCACTCAGTCAGATACTTAGACACTTCTATGCTCAGTCAGATTATATGCAACGCAGGACACGCTAGATAAAATCTAGTAATATCATCAACCATGTGTAGTTAACTAGTGATTACGATTGATAGTTTTTTATAAGATAAGTTTAATGCTAGCTAGCAACTTACCTTGGCTTACTGCATTCGCGTAACAGGCAGTCAGTCTCCTTGTGGAGTGCAACGAGAGAGAGGCAGGTCGTTATTGCGTGGGACTAGTTAACTGTAAGGCTGCAAGATTGGATCCCCCGAGCAGACAAGGTGAAAATCTGTCGTTCTGCCCTTGAACAAGGCAGTTAACCCACCGTTCTTAGGCCGTCATTGAAAATAAGAATGTGTTCTTAACTGACTTGCCTAGTTAAATAAATAAATTATAAAAAAATTGGCAAATTGGCACCAAAAATACAGATTTCCGATTGTTATGAAAACTTGAAATCTGCCCTAATTAATCGGTCGACCTCTAGTATGTACGTACGGTCACGGTGGGGACGACATCGTCGATGCACTTAAGCAGGAGGATAGAATTATGGTCAGACTTGCCAAATGGAGGGAGAGCTTTGTATGCGTCCGTGTGTGGAGTAAAGGTGGTCCAGAGCCCCCCCCGCCCGCACATTTAGCATGCTGATAGAAATTTGGTGAAACGGATTTAAGTTTCCCTGCATTAAAATCCCAGGCTACTAGGAGCGCCGCCTCTGGTTGAGCGTTTTTTTTGTTTGCTTATGGTAGAATACAGCTCATTCAATGTGGTCTTAGTGCCAGCCTCTAAACAGCTACGAAAAATACAGATGAAAATTCTGGGTAGATAGCGTGGTCTACAGCTTATCATGAGATACCCTACCTCAGGCAAGCAATAGCTCGAGACTTCCCTAGATATCGTGCACCAGCTGTTATTTACAAAAATGCATAGCCCACCACCAGTTGTCTTACCAGACACCGCTGTTCTATCCTGCCGGTACAGTGTATAACCAGCCAGCTGTATGTTGATAGTGTCGTCGTTCAGCCACGACTCCGTGAAGCATAAGAGCATAAGATAATACCGTTTTGAATCAGGGACTGATGACACTAGGGGAATATCCCAAATGGCACCATATTCCCTTTACAGAGCCCTGATTAATAGTAGTGCACCATAGAGGGAATAGGGTGCCATTTAGGACAGTTGACACCAGACCAAAGACAGCAGGATGCAAGGGAAGACATAGCAAGAATGGAAGCCAGCCTGTATAGTAGGCTGAGGAAAATCCATTCCTAATTATCATGAAATATTAAGGTTGATCTCTGAATGACATGTCTTCTCTGCTGCATCTCTTCTCTCCGTGCTGGCCGGCAACCCTCCCCCCCCCGGGAACACAATCAATATAAAATAGCAAAGCGGGGCCCCAGTGGTATCTGAATAGTTGAAGCATCCAATTTCAGGTGGGATCCATGAGGTAATGGAGAAGGGGCCAGGCGCTGATAAAAGTCATTATATGCTCCGTCTCTCTCCGAGACAGAAAAGCAAGCAGAGCTGACACTAACACAGAGCCCTAGGGTCAAACTGGAAAATGCTGCTGATTTCTAATGATGTAATGATGCAATGATGCGATAGTGGTTTTCTGCCATCGTCGAGATGACGTTTTCTTTGGGCAACGCAATTTCTGCTATTTTCAAAGCTGGTGTTGTGAATATTTACATTTAGGTGATTTAGCAGATACGTATCCAGTGCCACAAAGGCAGTATCAATGACATTGGTATATGACAAGATTACAACTGCAGAACCATTCCTAGTGTGTGTGTGTCGTGCATGGCCCATGCCAAAGTGGAGGGCATAGAAAGCTGTTGTCTATTCATATCAACAAGGGTTTCCATACTTTTTTTCAGCACCTGTCAATGGAAGGATAATGGCTGGAATGAAAGAGAGCCAACTGTGAAACAGAACAGCAGCAAATCCCAGGGAATTTACTTCAAATCAGCAAAACAAACTGTGTGTGTGTAATATATATATAAATAATTAAGAGAGAGCGAGCAAGAACAGTACACAAATTCTACTGGTGAGGCAGACTTTAGTCCTTATTTAGGACCATCATACATCATGCTACGTCAGCAGCCTGGTCCCATGTGAGGGCCACTGCCAGGCCGTCTCTGGAGGAGCGTTAAGCGCCAAGTCCAACATTCTGTCCGGGGGCTAAATATAGCAGCAGTGCAGTCTGACTCTAACCAGAATAGACTGACTCAGCCCAGCCTGGCCCACACTGCTCTGCCAGCCATGCTGCATGTCAACAGATCCCTACACTCAGTCAGAGCCCTGCCACCCACACAGGGGTTGTGTGACAACCTATTCCCTATATAGTGCACTACTTTCACCCCGGTCCATTAGGAACAGGGTGCCCTCCGGGATGCAACCACGGACAGGCAAGCACACGGACAGACCCATGCCTTCTGCGTGATGGGACAACAGGCCAAAGCTTTTATTAACCTGCAAGGTGATTGTCATTCAAAACCCACACAGCTCTGAAGAGCTCTCTGCCTTCCAGTCACTGGTGTAACTGGTGAAAGGGCATCCCAATGCGGTTCATTGTAAAAGCGAATACGTCATGTGCTAACTCCTGAATGCTGACAGTAGTCTGTAGAGAAGTAGCCTACATTGCAATGGCAGACATTTAGGCAGTGGTTTACTAGCCTAAATGGAGAACATACCTGCTGCTGTTGAGGATACTGCATTCCACTCATGCCCATCTGACCCCTCCCAGGCATTCCCATTGGGTAGCGGTGGGGAAAAGGTGATCCGTATGGTTGGCCAGGGTAGGAGCCGCCCCCGCCCTGCTGTTGCTGGGAGTAAGGGTTGTTGCCCATGCCGTACAGCTGAGAGCGCTTCATCGCCATGGCGTCTATTGGTGGCACCTAACAGAGAGAGATGGGAGAAGTTAGCATAAGATTGGGCTTACTATGCTTTAGACATTGTATAATACAACCAACAGCTTGCAAGGTCAAAGGCCCCTTCCTTCTCATTCGCGGCAGGTAGCCTAGTGGTTAGAGCGTTGGACTCGTAACCGAAAGGTTGCAAGATCAAATCCACGAGCTGACAAGGTAAAAGTCTGTCGTTCAAGGCAGTTAACCCACTGTATGTATTGTTGTATTCTTAACTGACTTGCTTAGTTAAATAAAAAGGTATAAAAATATATCTATATATCTAGAGTCTAGCCTAGACTAGAGCAAAACTAGTAAGAAAACGATAGCAACAGGGTCCAATTCTGACCATCACTACTCAACTTCCAGTATATGACAGCTGGCCAGGATTGAAGTAGGCCTATTCACCATGCCTTGCAAATGACAAAAGTTGTTTTTAAATGTTTCAATACATCAGATTTCTCCATCACTCCATCGGAGTCCTATTAAATAGCCTGGGGTTCATAGTCAGGTCCAGGGGTAGGCAAAGATATCCAGGATAATGTGCTGTCAAGTGCTTTAGGAGTCAGGTTATTCTCGAGAGGCTCGGCAGGCTGTGCCAAAAAAGAGTGAGAGCAATTCAAACTAATCTTCTCATGTCACTGCTAAATTCAGGCCAATTGAAGAAGCACTTAAAGAAAATGTGAGCAATCGAGAAAGCCCAAGGGGCCACTTTAAACGAACAGTCTGGGTGTCAGCAGTCATGCCTGGGCACCCTGCGATTTTAACACAGACTCACTAAATGACAGAATAAAAACGATTCAAATGTTTTCGCTGTAGCTCAGATGGGATTATGAGCAACGAAAGCAAGTTGGAGGATGTTGTACCAACAATCCTTTGTAGAAGTATTGTACACCTGGCAGTACGCCTAATTTGAATTAATCAACTTTTTTCAAAGACAAAAATATTGCTTTGTTTCTATTTTACACTTGCCAGAATCCATTTGGTAAACTCAAATGACTAACAGTCTTAAAATAAAACCTTCTCACTACAAAAAAAGACAGACTAGATCATCAGATAGAGAAAAGGCTACTTAAATCCTAAACACTACACTTTCTGAACTAAATACATACACAACACTTCGTCTACACAAGAATGCTTTTCAGGTACCAGCAGTAAACATTCCATTTTGTGTTGTTCTTACTCCATTTTATGACCTGTAACTGGTTTCAATCCGTTCGTAAACACCACACATGAAGGTGTTGTAGGTCCATTATTTTGAGAAAGTCTCACCCCACAAATGAAAGACTGGAGAAAATAGCTGCAGAGCAAAGAATGTGATTTTTTTTAAACACAAATAGGTCAAGCTTGTTTTCGTATTTTCCCTGTATTAGGAGTCCAGTGAGCAAAAATCACTAAATTTCTCCCAGCTAAACACTTCTTCTGTCTGCTGTAGGCTAATCTACCAAACGAGGGCTTGCTGTCAATGTGAATGAGGCCATTCTGATGGGGAAATCCTACCTACAAATCAGCAAAATAAAAGGATTACATCCTAAATGGCACCCTATTCCCTTTATAGTGCACTACTGTTGACCAGAAACATATGGGTCCTGGTCAAAAGTAGAGCACTGTATATGAAATAGAGTGCCATTCAGGACAGATTAAATACTGAGTCAGAGTGCCATGTGTTCAATTCACACCACGAGGGTGGGGAGGAGACATCAAACCTGCCTCTGGAGAGAGAGGAGAAACTATGAAGAGAAACCCCTCTACTTTAGGCCAGCACAATTCTTACAAGTCTGTCAGAAATATGCCTGGGATGAGTTCCTAAAACACAATCTAAGGTTTGTCTGTAACCCTATACTACGGGTAACCAAAGAGCACAGGACGAACCCCCTCCAACCCACAATGAAGTGGACGTCCAGACTCACTGACGTCCAAACTTGAATGGTTTGCCTGTGGACATCACAGGCAAACCACCGCATTTACCACATCATCTGGCTATATCCACACACGGCATCTACCACGTAAACATATCCACTTGTCAAAATGTAATAAAACTAGAGCTTTGACGGCAAGAATGTCAGAGACCAAAGCCAGCATCACTCCTTTCATAGTGTTTCTGATGCACCAAAGTCCATGTGCTCAAAGCCAGAATGACAGAGAGTTGCAGAAAAACAGGACATGTCCTCTTTTAAAAATACTAATTTAAGACTCAATTACAATACCTCAGTGAAGATGATAGACTTTCAAGGCAGACATTTTTATTATAGCCTTGTCAGTAACAGGATCTCAGAGCATGCTGGAGACAGCAGGAATTTGCTAGTGAATACAAGAATAACTTCCATCTGAAAAGTCCATATTTTGTGAGGTGCAGCAGTTTGCACATCTTTAAACACTGTGGGGGGCTTAGCCGTGGGGAAATTAAGCTACAGTAGAGACTAGAGTGGCTGTTAAACATTTTCAGACAGAAAGCCTGTTTAATGGAGGGTTCCGTCCACAACATGTTCACATTTACAAAAGATGTCAATGCTTTCAAACCAGGCACTTCTTGGTAGGTTGTCACAGTGCAGGCCTGAAGAGAGAGAGTGTGTTTACCAGCTGAGATATTTAGCTGGCTGATTGTGGGATCGGGCACATGGCTAATTTGCATGTGTGAAGGCAGACCACATAATGAAGGGGAGACCACATAATGGCCTCCATGTCAACCCCCCCCCCACAGTCCTTGATAGGCAGGTGGTAAGAACCAATCAGATGCAAGATTAGGTCAATTGGGAGGTCGTGGTCAAATTCAGCTCAAATGTTCATGCTTCCAAAGTGCTCTTGGAAGTGCAAGATGGACACCAGCCCTTGCCAGGCCTGTCCCTCTGTACAATAGTTTCGGTCGGCCTACACGGTAGATGTTTCATGAAGTCATTTCAGAAGAGTATGCGTAGCAGCCCACTAACCGCCCAGTCAAACAATTGATTGCAACACATTTCACTGGAACATGGACCACTACTAGCACCAACCTGTTCTTTGGCATCTAGCAATATTGGTTTGTCTAAGAAATTGTAACTTCCCATTGTACGCATATGATACGGTTGTGTATTCTGTTGGGATTTCTGTTGACAAGGCTCTCTCTCAACTACAATCTGCCCTTTTGCTTTGTAGAAAGCCCTTGAACTGAAATTGGTACTTAATGCAGCTAAAAGTATGTACATGTTATTTCCCAAAAAGCTTACAAATGTATCTGATGTATGCATACGCAAACGAGCGCTTGCACATGCAATCTACACACAAGTACATTGTAATATAGTTGTATGGTGGTATTATACATGTAGTATTTTAGATATGCAGTGGTGAAATGTTATATGATGTACTGTTTTATATGTAATGCAAGTGCCTTAATATCTAAAACAGGCTTCTTTGTAGGAACAGGGCATGCAGCATTTAGTTAAATAGCAGAAACCCAATCATCCAGTTGACATTCATTCTGGCTTTAGACTATGGCGATATCGTCTATATGAATGCAGCTACCACTGGACGCATTTTATCATAGCCCACTACACTTTACTGGGAACGATAGGTTCAGTACACGTCACTGCATTCTGTATCAGAAAGTAGGCTGGCCCTCTCAAATATTCTAGATCTGTTTGTTTATAAAGCCCTTGTGCAAATGTCTGCCATACCTTACTTCATTGCTAAATGACAGACATGCACACAAGTCACCAGACCTGATTACAAGGATGCCTAACTCTCAGTTTCCACCGAGTTAGGTACCGAGTTAGGTAGATCTGTGGGTAGTTTTTTTTTTGTGGATTGATGTCCAGAACGCTAAAGTTTGATGTTTTGGCACAACTAGGGAAGTTCAGAAGGCTGGTTGATGACTTTTATTAGTGAGTAATGTGTTTGTTTTTCATATGTCCATTTTATTCAATTGCTTGTACATATTGTGAATTTGTATGCTCGTGTGCTGAGCTTCCTTGTAAAAGAGGCCTTGGTCTCAATGGAATTTCCCTGTTTAAATAAATTGAAATAATGATCATAATACGTGCTGAGGAGCACATCTAGCTTCTTGGCCAACGCGAGGCCTTCAAATTGGTGTGAAAAGGCTAACATTAGCAGGCTATGCTATAGCTAGTTAGCAATAGCAGATAACAATTGGAGTGTATGATATCTAGCTAGCTGGATATCAACAAACGAATGTTAGTGTTAGCTAGTAAGAATTCTGATTTGTTGAATAAAAGTATATTTGCGTTTTAAGATATGAAACGGATACTTCCAATATCTCAGCAGTTGTACAGATCCTGTGCTAGCTAGAAGGAAGGGCGATAGTTTTCGCACCCCAGTCTAACGTTTTTTTATTTTATTTAACCTTTCTTTAATTAGACAAGTCAAGCAAGTCCACAAGTTATATTGAAAATGTTGTAGTAAATTTATCAGCATGGGTATGCATACGTTTACATGGTACAGTACTGTAGTTAAAGTTTGAAATGTTGGAGAACAGACTAACTTAACTAGACTTAAGAGACTAGCAAGCAAGCAAGCTAAATGAAAGGTCTGGGATCCCCAACCAGAAGTCACCTTGGACAGAAATTGAAATGCCAACTTCAAATCAACCATAACAGAATAGTTAACTAAGTTAGTTATCTGCCCACAAGGACACGGAATTCAGAAAATTACCATTTGGGTATTCTCCGCGTGCATGTTTATTTAACCTAAAAACAGTACAATGTACAAAAGCTGTCCTAGCGATGCTGGCTAGCTAATACATTAGCATAGCTAACGTGTCTGTCCATAGCTAAATTAACTAGCCAAGCCGCCTGGAATGCGTAGTTATAGTTCGGCACATTAGGAAAAAAAAGTGACAAATATGAATGCATAATTTACCTGTGATCTGCTGCTTCCTTGTCCGTTGTTTCCAGGGCTCATGGCAGGGTGATTTCTTTCTTGTCCTCCCCAACTACGAGTTGTTGAACCGTATTGGGAGCTCAAGTCTTTAGTCAGCCCCATGCTTGATTGTTGTTGTTCAGCAGAAGGATTAGTGTAATCTTGATAGCCACTGCCATAGCCCCGCATCATAGGGCTCGGGGACGTCAGTAACTGGTTTAGAGTCGGGGTAGCCCCCGACGGATGCTGCTGACTTTGCCCTGGAAATCTGTGAAACCCTCCAATATTCGCACTACCAGAAGAAGAGGCAGCAGCCATGGCAGCTCTGCTATGATTAGCAGCAGCAGTGTTGCTGACTGGGCCCATCATGTTGTTCCCGTGCCGAGAGGGACTCATCATCCCATATCCACTGTTACCGTAGCCAGGTCGGTAGTTCGGGTAGTGATTGTACGGGTTGTTTTGGTATCCTTCGTGGGAGTTTTGTTGAAGTTGATCCATATTGTTCTGTTGTACCGAATGTATTATCCCAGACCCTGGGCTTTGTTGTCCGCCATGTTGATCAAAGCAAGGCCCTCCTCTTCCCTTTCCATAATAACTATTATTTATCTCCAAAACTGAACTGTTCCCACTTTGGGACGGGTTGATGTTATTAGTTGTTCCCAAACTGGCATGGTCGTACCTGCTGTTAATCCGGTCCTCCGTTTTGCCCGGTTGGTCCTCCTCCTCACTTTTATTTAGCATTTGTTGCTGCTGATGGAGCTCCACTTGATTCCCTAAAACAACGTTCTCTTTTCCTCCATGTTGGCGGTTTCCACTTTCTCCATGTATCGACTGCTGGCTGTTGTGAATTTGGCGTTGTTGGTGCTGAATGAATTGATTGAATGGCTGTTGATGTGGAGGTGTGTGGTGGTGCGATGGAGGAGGATCTCCGACACCAACATTTTTCACTTTATGACTGACAAGCGTTCCCGTCTCCATGCTTCCCGAACTCATGCTACAATTTGAAGTCGAAAAAGACTCCGATCTAGAATCTCCACTTTCCTTCTCACGTTGACTCGAATTGTTGTTTACAGGAAAAACTCGAGCTCTGTTTGGGTTCAATTCATGGTGATTGCGTTCTACATTAATAGCATGAACGATAGTCCCGTTTCCTACCCCAAGTACAGCTCCACCAACTACTCCAGATTTAGCAGATTTAAAATCTTGACTCACGCTGCTAGTTAAACTCGACCTTTTCTTACCAGTTGATGTTGGGGCTGTTGCCACTTGTGCGGCCATGATCAAGTCCACATCTCAGGCAGAAAATCCAGTCGAGCTAGCAAGCTAAACATGTAGAAGAAAAGCAGAACACGAAAAGATGCAAGCAAGCTAACGTTAGCGGGAAATGAAAAAGAGCGCAAAGTGTCGAATATGAGCATAAATACCATCTATATTAGAGCGAGCTTATGTTGAAAGTTTTGATAAAGACGGGCTTGAAACTTTTTTACTTCCATGTTTAACCCGTATACAGGCAAATGCCTTTTCTCTCCAAAGACCATTTAGCCCAGCATGGCAACAGCGAGCGTTGAGAATCGATAGTTTATACCTCAGCGATCTAGAGGACTGAATGGCTGACGATTTCCTGGTCTGGGCGGGGCGAGATTATTCTGAGTAGTGGCACCTGAGCCCTAATATATACATATCACATACAACAAAAAAGTACTTGCATGTTCATAGCAAACCAGGCTGAAAGGGAACATTTGTATGCCTAAATTGGAAATAGTGTTCGAGCGCCTACTTTTGCGATGAATGGTGCTATTGTTTTCCCTGCTTTCTTTAATATGCCTAATCTACTTGTCTGATTGAATTCATTCACCTATGAATTCACCCCATTCGCCCATCATGTGTGGAAATTGTTGACTGTATACTGTACATGTACTCATTCTTCTCTATGCTATTCTGTTATTATTAAAGTATGAGAATGTCTGTGTTTCTACGTAGGCCTAAATGAGAGTGAATATACATGAGCAAATATGTTTTTATTTGATTAGGATCCCCATTAGCTGCTACTCTTCCTGAATATGTTAGTCTGTGTGATGTTGAGGGATTGACTCACTTGAGAGACCTGTTCAAGGGGGAAATCGTCTGAGACCTCCCACAGAAATGGCAGCAGCAGCCCAGTCAAGTGAAGCAGGGAAAGTGGGTCACTGAAAACCCACAGAAAGCAGCACAGTACAGCGCCACAGGAACACACTGACACCACAGACCTTTTTTTTACAGGGAAGGGAAAATACTGCTCCAACACAGCATTTGCAAGCCTATTACCTTCATAGTGCACTACCCATAGAGCTCTGGTCAAAAGTAGTGGACTATATAGAGAGCAATTTGGGACGCGCTTGCAATCAGCACACCTTGTTATACAGACACTTGTCAAACCAACATGCTTTCAATTTCAGGGTTGAGTAAATAACAATATGACAATTGATTTGTTTACTAGTAGGATGTCTTCAAGTGATCCAATATGCAGTGTATGAAAGTGGCTGTATTCCCAAATGTGTGACCCGTTATTCTACTGTCTTCGATGACAGTAGAATAAAGAAAATGCTATACTGTATTTGCAATCCAAGTTTGTGCATCATTTTATTTATTGGATAAAGGTAAGCAACCAAAGGCCTCTTCTGAAGCAGCTGGTAGCGAGGTTGATTCCAAAGACCTTGTGGATGGAGGTATATAAGAAGGAATCACAATTACTTTTCTCAAATCGCAATGCATTGGAGAAGCTATGAGAGTACAGACAGCATAGAATTAGATATAAAATGGTGATGTATAGGATGTCTGTGACCGGCATTCCAATAACAATGCCAGATCGTAACGTAAATTATGGCTGTGTCTGAAGCATGCATTCTCTGTACAGGCCAGTGTGTTGGCCTGTGAGAAGGAGATTCTCAAGGGTTTTGCAATCACATCTACATACACATGAAGTACACGTCAATGTCAAGTGTACTTCACAGTGTTTTGCAAGTCTGTGTGGCAATGTGCCCTGGATAATTCCACCAATAAAAAAACAGACATTGTGGGGCCTCCCGGGTGGCGCAGTGCCCTAGACCACTGCACCAGCCGGCCGCGACCGGGAGGTCCGCCGGGCGACGCACAATTGGCCTAGCGTAGGGATATCCTTGTCTCATCGAGCACCAGCAACTCCTGTGGCGGGCCGGGCGCAGTGCCCTAGACCACTGCACCAGCCGGCCGCGACCGGGAGGTCCGTCGGGCGACGCACAATTGGCCTAGCGTCGTCCGGGTTAGGGAGGGTTTGGCCGGTAGGGATATCCTTGTCTCATCGAGCACCAGCGACTCCTGTGGCGGGCCGGGCGCAGTGCACGCTAACCAAGGTCGCCAGGTGCATGGTGTTTCCTCCATGGTGCGGCTGGCTTCCGGGTTGGATGCGCGCTGTGTTAAGAAGCAGTCTCTCCCGAGCCCGTACGGGAGTTGTAGCGATGAGACAAGATAGTAATTACTAACAATCCGATACCACGAAATTGGGGAGAAAAGGGGGTAAAAAAAAAAAAAAGACATTGATTGTTTTTGTGCCACAATTGTTTGTGTATATTAGAGAATGGCTCATTATACAATTGCTACACACAGACATCAGCAAACTAATCAGTACTTTTGATAGTGGAAAGAGAAATTGTTGCAATTAAAAGGTACTTTTCACACAATTAGTTGATTCCAGAATATACCATGTCAGGTGAGAGCACACAGAACAGAAACAGGGGTGTTGCTTACTCAGCAGTCAGCACTAACCATGTAACAAACTAATTACACCATGTTCACATCCCAAATGGCACCCTATTCCCTATATAGTGCCCTTCCTTTGAACAGAGCTCTATGGGCCATGGTCAAAATAAGTACCCTACATACGGAATAGACTTAACCCATTGACAAATTATAATCTTCACCCTTTGTCGACTACAGTCTGTGGACATCGTCACTTGAATCTTGACCGCATATCGACCCTTGACCCAGCAGCTACTTCTCCACCATCTAGACACCTTTTATCACCCCACTTAAACCATCTGTGTGACAGGGACCCAGGCAGGCAGTGGTCTCAAATGGAACGTTACACTCCATACAGTGGACGACTTTTGAACAGGGCTCATAAGGCTGTGAGACGAGTGACACTGATTGTGTTTCTCCTAATTAAACCTCTCCTGACCTTGGCAGAGGTAAATCATTAGTTTCCCGTTGTAATCATCACACGGACGCAATTATACCCCACTGGACCTTCATTTGCATTTAGACATAGCTGCTCAGGCCATGTTCAAAAATGTTCAAATACATTTTGACAATGTCAGAGAACTGAGGTACGGACACAGAGACTGATTTCCAAGCTAATGGGATTGCATGATTGGAGCATAGTTATACATATGGTACAGTTGTGCAAATATAGCTGATACATCTTTTGTGTGCAAACCTTCCAAAAAAGTATATCTTATAATAACACTAATTCAAGAATATTCAAACATAGAGAGAGCAATTGAACGTCTATTCTTAATTCGAGTACTTACACTACTTGAAATGCAGCCCACAACAGAGGGGGGAAAAGATAATCAGGGAATTACTTGCATCATTAGTAATTCATTACTTTGGTAATAACATGTCCTTTCTTACTGGCAGCTGCCTTACTGAACTAACAAGGGGTTGCCTAGCAATCAGCGTTACACACTGGGTGACATCATTCATGGCTGAATCAATCCCAATCTCTTTAATTAAAATGACCAAGCTGACCATGTAGCATAATTTCCATAAATGTGACCCTCAAGTTAAGTCAGAAAACATATCTCTCTCTTCTCTTCCCTGTTATGCTTACCAAGCACAGGGTGAGAGGGGGTAGGTGAGATGCATCCCAGTCAGATTAGTATGGTGAAAATGTAAAATGTTTTGCTGCAAAATCAAATCCAATAGCTACAATAGGAATGATTTACTTTACTTTGAAACACACAAGCCAAGAACAGAGAAAGCACCCAGAAGTAGGGCATGTTATGGTTACAATACTGATGCCAGCAGATTTAATATTCTATTCATCTTCATTTGATTGCTGTAGGTGCAGGTTTGAAATAAGGTTGTGGTGTGTAATAGTATTATTAATCTAAGGTAATTTACCGGCAGTTACTCAGACAGAGATTAAGTTTGGTCCTGGACTTAAAAAGCAAGCTCAATGGAGAATCTCTCCAGGGTTACATGAAAGGTTCTCACACAAGACAAAGAGAGCCAGACAGAGAGTCAGTCATACGTGATATCCTATATCAATTCCTATGATCCACCACATCAACCCCTCACACACACAAATCCCAGCCTGCATGTCTGAACCAAACTCGGATCTTTAAATCCATTAAGGATCCAAATGAATCATTTAGGTGTGTCGAGACCTGGGCTAAGTTGTTCTGGCACACTGTAAAATATGGCTATGCATCCCAAATGGCAGCCTATTCCCTTTATAGTCCACTCTACTTCTGACAAGGGCACATAGGGCTCTGGTCAAAAGTTGTGCAATATAAAGGAAATAGGGAGCCATTTGGGATGCATCTGTGCCCTTTCTCCCCGCCTGCCTCAGATGAATGATTTATTAAACGACAGGTTGTTGCTGTATTGCCAGATGGATCTTGTGTGTCTCGCAGTTCCACAGATGTGTACACATGTTTAATGGTTGTTTGTGGATGCCTGTCAAGGAAAACAACCTCTTGACGAGGCGATGTCCCCCGTCTGTTCACCCCTCCTAGCGTGAACCGTAAATCAGAGCCAGGGTTTAACAGCGGCTGCATCCCAAATGGCACTCCGTTCCCAATATGGTGCACTACTTTTGACCAGAGCCTTATGGGCCTGTAGTAGTGCAAAGGGAATATGGTTCCATTTGGGATGCAACCGACTTATACACACTTCTCTCCCTAAGAGCTCTGACAGGAATATGCTATAGACACTCAGTGAGGGTACAGTACGGCTCACTGTTGCTGAAAGCAAGAATGTGTTTGTTGGTAACTGGAATGACTATCTGAATTGGTCAACTCAAGTTAACATTTTTATGAAACAAACTTCTTTAAAGGTTGTTAGCTATGTACAATTTACATATTACATTTATGCTTGCATTTCCCCTCAATGCCAGTCATTTTCCTCTAGTGTCCAACTAATTAATTAAGTCCTAAGTTATTAAGTCATAAGTCTTATGTAGTTTTTAGATAGAGGTGTTGCACTCCGTTTTCCCTGGCCTCCTGTCACGCCCTGACCTTAGTTTGCTTTGTTTTCTTTATTATTTTGGTTAGGTCAGGGTGTGACAAGGGTGATATATGTGTTTTTCTATTGTCTAGGGGTTTTTGTAAGTCTATAGGTTTTCACTAGTCTAGGTATTTATATGTCTATGGTTGCCTAGATTGGTTCTCAATTAGAGGCAGCTGTTTATCGTTGTCTCTGATTGGCAACCATATTTAGGCATCCATATTCCTTGTGTTATTTTGTGGGTCATTGTCTATGTGTTAGTTGCCTGTGTCTGCACTTATCATATATAGCGGCACATTCGGTTTGAACGTTTGTTTGAAGTGTTCCTCGTCTTATTAAAGAAGATGTATTCATCTCACGCTGCGCCTTGGTCTCCTCCATACAACGAACGTGACACCTCCCATTCTCTGAACCATTCTGTACCTTTATAAGCGCCTCGGCCCTGGAATGCAGGCCATGATAACGGAACTAAATTATCAAAGCACATATTCAAAGAGAAAAAAGGTTTACAGTATAGTCCCTCTGGGTGTGTCTGTGGCCTGTCCACAGGCTACGTGTGATGTGTCTGCAGTAGTGTAGTGGTAGTTAGTGCAGGATAGTTACAGGATAGTGATGGGTGATGCATCCTTAAAGAACCCGAGGATGGACTTTTGGATCACACAGAAACCAGATCACATGATCTTCTGATGGTTCTGTCTCAACGTCAGCAGAGGTAGAAGCAGCAGACTCTGTCTTCCCATCTCAGGGAGGTATGACACAACAATAACAGGGACTGTTTGTATCAAGCATCTTAGAGTAGGAGTGCTGATCTAGGATCAGTTTAGCCTTTTAGACCATAATTAACAAGATTACATGGGCAGGAGGGACCTGTCCTAGATCAGCACTCCTACTGTGAGACGCTTGATACATACGACCCTAGATCAATACACCAATTTAAGAACAAATGTGCCGAAAACAAAATGCACCTTGAAGTGTTACGAATCAGAAAAGTTTCATTTGCACCCATTGTGTGATCTGTGTTTCAGTGTGGACTTGAAGGATGACTCACAATGGCTATGGGGTTGGACTAGGCTGTGAGGTGGTGAAGGGCCACGCGGGCTGATGTGGGCTTCCAGTCGTAGGGAAGCGCTGCAGCAAGGTCTGGTAGGCCTGGATAGACAGGATGTAGAGGCGGCAGGGAGTCAGCGCCGTCATGTTGGCTGAGTGCTTAGCGTCCGTCACCAGGTCCAACTTTGAGTGTGCAGAGTCAGAACAAACAAAAAGACAAGGATCTGTATTCACAATGAATCTCAGAGTAGCTGTGCTGATCTAGGACCAGCTCCTCCCTGTCCATACAATCGTATTTATTACAATCTAAAATACAAAACTGATCCTAGATCAGCACTCCTATTCTCAGACTCTTTACAAATACAGGTCCAGGTCAGGAGGGTCTGAGTTCTCAGCAGGGTATACAAGTTATAATTCAGTATGATACTGTAGGTTTCAAGTACTAATTAATGATGGATTAAACTATGCATTGGTATGGAGCAAGCTAAAAATATGTGTTCATTTAGGATGGCATGTGTTACTTTGTTCTTCAGTCTTTTCAATAAATGTAAATATGGTTGTACAAAAAAATGTAGTTGTACCCAAAAATGTTTTGGTTTTGCTTGAATTTGTATGTTTTTTGCAGCTACATGTAATTACCATACCATACCCGTACATCGTGTTGTTCACATAAACACATCAAACAACAACCATATTACTATGATGTAGGCGTTAAATCTCAAAATCCCTGCATCAATTTGCATGACAATCCTGGGATATTTCAGCATCTGTTTGCATTCAGCTCAGCTCCCTTGATAACCAACATAAAATGACTGTTGCATAATATAACAGAAAAGTGCATTTTGACCATGATGAAACTACTTGCGTCATCCGTAACGATCCCATTCATCTAATCATTAAAACAAACAACTAATTAGACACCTATTATAGCATGAGTATAGACATGTTTTCTTTTTTTTTACATTTATTTCACCTTTATTTAACCAGGTAGGATCAGTTGAGAACAAGTTCTCATTTACAACTGCGACCTGGCCAAGATAAAGCAAAGCAGTGTGAAACAAACAACAACACAGTTACACATGGAATAAACAAACATACAGTCAATAACACAATAGAAAAGTCTATATACATTGTGGGCAAATGAAGTAAGATTAGGGAGGTAAGGCAATAAATAGGCCATAGTGGCGAAATAATTACAATTTCGCAAATTAACACTGGAGTGATCGATGTGCAGAAGATTAATGTGCAAGTAGAGATACTGGGGTGCAAAGGAGCAAAAAAAAGAATATATATAAATACAATAAATAACAATATGGGGATGAGGTAGTTGGATGGGATATTTACAGATGGGCTATATAGAGGTGCGATGATCTGTAAGCTGCTCTGATAGCTGATGCTTAAAGTTAGTGAGGGAGATATGAGTCTCCAGCTTCAGTGATTTTTGCAATTCGTTCCAGTCATTGGCAGCAGAAAATTGGAAGGAAAGGTGGCCAAAGTAGGAATTTGCTTTGGGGATGAGCAGTGAAATATACCTGCTGGAGCACGTGCTACAGGTGGGTGTTGCTATGGTGACCAGTGAGCTGAGATAAGGCGGGGCTTTACCTAGAAAGGACTTATAGATGACCTGGAGCCAGTGTGTTTGGAGACGAATATATAGTGAGGGCCAGCCAACGAGAGCATACAGGTCGCAGTGGTGGGTACTATATGGGGCTATGGTGACAAAACGGATGGCACTGTGATAGACTGCATCCAGTTTGCTGAGTAGTGTTGGAGGCTATTTTGAAAAATGACATCGCCGTCAAGTCAAGGATCGGTAGGATAGTCAGTTTTACAAGGGTATATTTGGCAGCATGAGTGAAGGATGCTTTGTTGTGAAATAGGAAGCAGATTCTAGATTTTTTTTTGGATTGGAGATGCTTAAGATGAGTCTGGAAGGAGAGTTTACAATCTAACCAGACACCTAGGTATTTGTAGTTGTCCACATATTCTAAGTCAGAACTGTCCAGAGTAGTGATGCTAGGCGGGCAGGCAGGTGCGGGCAGAGATCGGTTGAAGAGCATGCATTTAGTTTTACTTGCATTTAAGAGCAGTTGACGGCCACGGAAGGAGAGTTGTATGGCATTGAAGCTCATCTGGAGGTTTGTTAACACAGTGTCCAAAGAAGGGCCAGAAGTATACAGAATGGTGTCGTCTGCATATAGGTGGATCAAAGAATCACCGGCCGCAAGAGCGACATCATTGATGTATACAGAAAAAAGAGTCGGCCCGAGAATTGAATCCTGTGGCACCCCCATAGAGACTGCCAGAGGTCCGGACAACAGGCCCTCCGATTTGACACACTGAACTCTACCTGAGAAGTAGTTGGTGAACCAGGCAAGGCAGTCATTTGAGAAACCAAGGCTGTTGAGTCTGCCAATAAGAATGCGGTGATTGACAGAGTCGAAAGCCTTGGCCAGGTCGATGAATATGGCTGCACGGTATAGTCTTTTGTCGATGGCGATTATGATATCGTTTAGGACCTTGAGCGTGGCTGAGGTGCACCCATGACCAGCTCGGGAACCAGATTGCATAGCGGAGAAGGTACGGTGGGATTCGAAATGATCAGTGATCTGTTTGTTAACTTGGCTTTCGAAGACCTTAGAAAGGCAGGGTAGGATAGATATAGGTCTGTAACAGTTTGGGTCCTTTGAAGAGGGGGGATGACCGTGGCAGCTTTCCAATCTTTGGGGATCTCAGACGATACAAAAGAGAGGTTGAACAGACTACTAATAGGGGTTGCAACAATTGCGGAGGAACATTTTAGAAAGAGAGGGTCCAGATTGTCTAGCCCAGCTGATTTGTAGGGGTCCAGATTTTGCAGCTCTTTTAGAACATTGGCTATCTGGATTTGGGTGAAGGAGAAATGGGGGAGACTTGGTCAAGTTGCTGTGGGGGGTGCAGAGCTGTTGACCGGGGTAGTGGTAGCCAGGTGGAAAGCAAGGCCAGCCGTAAAAAAATGCTTATTGAAATTCTCGATAATCGTAGATTTATCAGTGGTGACAGTGTTTCCTAGTTTTATAAAGTGGGTGGTTCAAGCCCTGAATGCTGATTGGCTGACAGCCATGGCATATCAGATTGTATACCATGGGTATGACAAAACATGTATTTTTACTGCTCTAATTACATTGGTAACCAGTTCATAATAGCAATAAGGCACCTCAGGGGTTTGTGGTATATGGCCAATATACCATGGTTAAGGGCTGCATCCAGGCACTCTACGTTGCGCATAAGAACAGTCATTAGCCGTGGTATATTGGCCATATACCACACCTCCTCGTGCCTTATTGCTTAATTATAGCAAACTTTCTGATTGAATAATATCTAGCACATCTTATCAGTTATGATTATCATGTGCACCCCTTCCTAGGCATCCCTCTGCATCTTTAATTTATAATCTTACCACACTGAGCAGTGATCAGTCACTGTCTGGGGGACACTGCAGTGGAAGAGGGGCCCTGTTCAATGTTAGTGCACTATATATGGAATAGGATGCCATTTGAGACGCAACCTAGAACTGTATTTTTTTAATCTAAAGAATGCCCCGTCTAACAGCCTCTCAGTGTGCATGGGGGTCTCCATCAGCATGGTGTCCCTATCTATGAAGAACATGCAGTCCCCACAGGGCGCACTGATGGAACTATCAAGTCCCCTCTCTGGTGTATCTTAAACAGCACCTCCAGCAGCTAACTCACAAACATGGGTCGGTGTCACCAAACGCATTCAACACCAGTCTTACAATTGTAGTGGATGACCTCCTGTTTATATACACTCTTGTTTGTTTTAGTGTAATATGTGTTTTTGCATTTACATTGATTGGTTAATACATTTTATGCTACACAAAGATAAATAATAAACCGTTTTCTAAACTAATCCAATCAGTTGGATGTATTGAACCAGTACTGAGATGGTCATTCCAGTTAAGATGATTGAGGTAGTTGAAGTATTCAAGCTTCCCTGCCCTGGCAGTCATTCTGGAGATTGTGGATGATTAACTCTGTTGTTGGATATCCTAACTCTGGCTGGATTCCAATAGGAATTACCCAACACTTTGCAAGCCAGCATAATGTGAATTTCGGGCCTGATGTGGCCTGTAAACCAGGAGATTCCTAACACCACTGTGTTAGGGTATAACTAGGCCCTCAAAGAAAGGCCTTATGACATATGTGATGTATTGTCATGAAGGCTAATAAGGCTGGTGGAACCATTTCATAGAGGGTTCCAGGAAGAAACCTCCAAAGAGAAAAGGGTTATTGGTAGAACACTTCAGACGGTTATAGGAAGAACCTCCCGAGTAGTGCAGCGGTCTAAGGCACTTCATCACAGTGCTAGAGGCGTCACTACAGACCCGGGTTCGATCCCGGGCTGTATCCCAACCGGCCATGATCGGCAGTCCCATAGGGCGGTGCACAATTGGCCCAGCGTTGTATGGGTTAGGGGAGGGTTTGGCTGGGGGCCTTTACAAGTAGACCATCATTGTAAATAAGAATTTGTTCTTAACTGACTTGCCTAGTTAAATAAAGGTTAAATAAAAATAACCTTAAGATGATAAAATGGGTCTTGGTAGAACCATAAACAAATAGTTCACATCTACTACTAAACTACAGTGCTGATAACTGATGATATTTCCATGGACTTCACTTGTAACTCGAGGGAAAAAGCCATTGCATATCAGTCTGAGGGTCTTCTGAGAGCTCCATGAGGATGGCCTTGTCATGAAACCACTTTCTATGGTAATGGCTGCCAGGCAGACGGTGGTGTGTCATGTACTCCTTCAGATTATTGTGTTGAACAGAACAGTTGTTTGAAAGTGTAAGAAATTGTGAGTCTCTACCACCCTCTGGTGGGGGTTGTATATACACTTCCCTGGTTATTCAACCCTAGACCAATACGACAACAAAAACAGAATGCAAATAATGATGCATACATATCACACTATCTGATGGGGGAGGTGATAGTTACATATCGGGATATTATTTTTGACGACATATCATTTCGCTTTGTGCTAGTTGGCTGTACCTGCAACAAAATTCCAGTATTTTTCCTTCATAGCTTGTTCTCCATCTTGTTTCTACAGAGGGAGACAATTTATTTTCAGAACTTTTTTTTCCATGACTGATCAAAACTTTTGCAGGGCTTTCTTGTCCTTTTGCAGGGCTCTCTTGTCCTTTTGCAGGGCTCTCTTGTCCTTTTGCAGGGCTCTCTTGTCCTTTTGCAGGGCTCTCTTGTCCTTTTGCAGCAAGACACATGATGAGAAATATGTTTGGAACATCGAATAGCAATACATATAGAATCCTGAGAATCGCAATACATATAGAATCCTGAGAATCATAATACATATAGAATCCTGAGAATCGCAATACATATAGAATCCTGAGAATCACAATACATATAGAATCCTGAGAATCACAATGCTTATAGAATCCTGAGAATCATAATACATATAGAATCCTGAGAATCGCAATACATATAGAATCCTCAGAATCAAAATACATATAGAATCCTGAGAATCACAATACATATAGAATCCTGAGAATCACAATTCATATAGAATCCTGAGAATCACAATGCTTATAGAATCCTGAGAATCATAATACATATAGAATCCTCAGAATCACAATGCATATAGAATCCTGAGAATCACAATACATATAGAATCCTGAGAATCACAATACATATAGAATCCTGAGAATCACAATACATATAGAATCATGAGAATCACAATACATATAGAATCCTCAGAATCACAATGCATATAGAATCCTGAGAATCATAATACATATAGAATCCTGAGAATCACAATGCATATAGAATCCTGAGAATCACAATGCATATAGAATCCTGAGAATCATAATACATATAGAATCATGAGAATCACAATACATATAGAATCCTCAGAATCACAATGCATATAGAATCCTGAGAATCATAATACATATAGAATCCTGAGAATCACAATACATATAGAATCCTGAGAATCACAATGCATATAGAATCCTGAGAATCATAATACATATAGAATCCTGAGAATCACAATGCATATAGAATCCTGAGAATCACAATGCATATAGAATCCTGAGAATCATAATACATATAGAATCCTGAGAATCACAATGCATATAGAATCCTGAGAATCACAATGCATATAGAATCCTGAGAATCACAATACATATAGAATCCTCAGAATCACAATGCATATAGAATCCTGAGAATCACAATGCATATAGAATCCTGAGAATCACAATACATATAGAATCATGAGAATCGCAATACATATGGTATTGGCACCTAAGTATCGTGATAGTTTCGTATTGTGCGGTCCCTGGCAAATCCCAGACCTACTTAGTATCTGTTAAAATAATATATGAATGCATCCGCATCAATCATCATAATAAACTGATAAACGAAACCTGGACATTTAAATATGTACCTTCCAACCATCATGCTCACAATAACATAATGTGTCATGTGACACAAAGGTCGCAACATAGCCTTGGCATACTGTCTGGAGATCGGCTTGTCCTGGCAAGAATAAAATCACAAGTGAAGCGGAAATTCAACAACTCCTGGAGGACAGTGGACAGACAAAAAAAGTGCTTATTTTGTTGTTAAAAGTAAAACAAGATAGCAAGGTAGCGCTAGTGTTCCCTTCCATGTGCAACAATAACATCATATGCATAAATCAAGTAACTCTCCAACACTACCTAATTCATTTAGTTTAAATCCAAGTGAAATCTAAGAGCTGTGTTCTTACCACCAGACCATTCATGGTGGTGGCAGTCCATGAGGGTGACCCAGCTGTTTTGAGGGTGGCAGTCCATAAGGGTGACCCAGCTGTTCTGAGGGTGGCAGTCCATGAGATGACCCAGCTGTTCTGAGGGTGGCAGTCCATGAGGGTGACCCAGCTGTTCTGAGGGTGGCAGTCCATGAGGGTGACCCAGCTGTTCTGAGGGTGGCAGTCCATGAGGGTGACCCAGCTGTTCTGAGGGTGGCAGTCCACGAGGGTGACCCAGCTGTTCTGAGGGTGGCAGTCCATAAGGGTGACCCAGCTGTTCTGAGGGAGGCAGTTCTAATGACACATCAGTAGGATGGAGAGGTTCATGTGCCTGAACTAGAGCACTGCTACATGACACAGTCAATCTATGGGCCTGAAAAAAATACTATGAAAAATATACAAGCAGATAAACACAAAATGCTGAATAATAATAATTAGAAACATAAAAATATAACTGAAACAATACAATACAATGTGTATATGCTGCCATGAGGTTGGAAAATATGCAGAAAGAAACCAGAAACTAAGCTTATATCTATCTAAATGGCATGGCACAATGACCTAACTATGGAATAATTACCAAACCTTGTAAAAGAAATGAACAAAAAAATAACAAAAAAATGTGCTCACACCTCCATAGTTGTGAACATTGTAGTAGCCTAGAGAATCCAAGCAGGTGCAACAGGCTGAACACCGTAGTCATTTTGATCAGACACGTCATTTGAACTCCAGCCAGGTCTGTGGAGATATGTTTGAATGACACTTGCAGCCTGAAACAGACAGCTCTATAAGCCATGGCTGTACACACACCGTTCAGCCTGTGGGAGGCACTGGCAGCATGTTTAACTTATCAGAGAGGCAGTTATCAACTGCATTTAGAAAAGGATACAACATTTCAGAGCTAATATTTAAAAACAAAAATGTTTCAAGATAATAGTTGACTATTATTAGCACATTGGAGGGCATCCATGGAGGGTTTAATAATACCAACAACATTGCAACATCAAAACCTGAAAGAATCAGGGGGAATGTAGGGTACATATCCCACTGGTCATTAGGCAGTAATCCACTTGTGCCACAGCCAGAGGGTCTGGAATTAATCAAGTTTTCTGATAGTGGTTCCTGACTTTTCTAAGGTCCAAAATGGCAGTCTGAAAAACACAAGAAAGGAACTTATCTCATGCTGATTTAAAATAGGCTCTCTCTCATAATGTACTTCAACAAAATGTGTCTACAACAACAGAAAGAAGTTTCAAGTTTTAAAGTTTATTCAAAACGTGCAGAGGATACAACAGGTGTAAAACAGTACAGGGAAATTCTTACTTTCAGAGCTCTTTCCAACAATGCAGTGATAGTAATAATAATATTGAATAAAAAATGTAAAAAAACAGACAAGGAACATGAGAAAGCAAGAAGAACAATAACACCTGACAGTATACAAATGTACTTACCTATGTTTCCTCATAGGTGTAACCAATATGAAAATTAAGGGCAAGGTCAACCTAGCTCAAAATTCAGTCCATTTTTACATTGTAGTCAAGCCAGTGGATATTTATTTGATTCTCGCTCACATCAAGAGGAATGGCAACAACCACGTTAATGACAGTCACAATGATCATTATCACAAGCCAGTATTTCGTATGAAATGAAAAGCAACTGAACCTTAGAAATTCATGACAATGAAAAATAGTAGCCATTTTAACTTGCCAGTATTTGGTTATATGTAATTTCCTACCAAATTTCAAATTTTATGTACAGATGTAAGATCTTAAATTGATCACTCTTTTGATGCTGATCATTTGGAAATTATAACTCGTAGTCTATTTCAGTTTTTAAAAGGCTTCTAAAGTTTGTAATTTACACTTTGACATTTAAGACTTGATTCACCCTAATGAAAAATATATCAACCCCTGCAAAAACGTCTATTAATTTTAATCCACATATTAATTCACATTTCCTGTTGCTACAGGATTATGTTCCTACTGTATCAAACTTGCTAAAATTAAGATCCTACATCTGTATTGCTGCCAGAAAAAAATACCTGTAGCTATAGATTTCGATTTTGGTTGCTAGCCCACTTGGAAAAGACTGGATTTGGTATGAGTTAGTAGTACTGTTGTAGCTACTAGTAGCCAGTGTTGCCAGCTTAGCGACTTTATCGCTATATTTAGCGAGTATTCAGACACATTTTAGGGACACATTTTCAAAAAAGTGACTAGCGACAAATCTAGCAACTTTTTCTGGTGTTATTGGAGACTTTTGGAGACTCTGGCGTGAAAGCACGTATCGTTCTTACTGTTCTCAACGAGCAGCGGGTGCTGCCGTGGGCCCTGCCGCCGTCCCAAAGCACTCACAGGTGGCCCAGACCTCACGCAACAGTCCCTCCCAGCTGCAGTCAGAGTAGAAGATGTTCACCCCTCCGTGTCCAGACTGCAAATGAATCGCGCATGCGGGAAGCCGCTGCTGGCTGATGTAAATGTAGAAAACGAAACTAAAAAACAAAACACACAAAAAACCCCCAAAGTAACTCCGCCAGAGTGTCTCTTTTGTGTCTCTTTTGGGTCACTTTTGCCGGTCCCAAGCCCGGATAAAGGAGGAGGGTTGGAATTGTGACATAAAAAAACAAGAATCGACAGAAGAAAGTTCATTTGTAGTTCTAAACATATTTAGGGTGTTTTTGGCTCACTTTTTTGTCTCTCCCACAACGTTATTCCTCTCTCCTACAGCGTCCATCACAATTACATGCACATGGCCAATTACGCAAATTAGGTGATGACGTCAGTTGGCGACTTTTAGGACAGCCTATAGCTACTTTCCTTACGGTGGAGTTGGCAACACTGCTAGTAGTATCATGTCACCAAATAAAATAGGCAGGTAGGCCTCGACAGGTGTAACGTGATATTAGCTAAATCTAGACCAATTACGATTTACCTGAATGTACTGTAAGGGTATATGACCCCATACACTTGTTCCACAGCCCTGCTTATCTCTTTGTCGACAGCACATTTTCTCCCATAACATTTAATGGTAGCTTTGCTGAGTTGTCAAGAAAATGTGTACCGTTTTGGTGCAGGAAACTCGCTGGTAGTAGGCCTACTGCTGGTTGATCGCCTGTGGTTGAGGTTTCATTTTTCCATTTTTCCACATGATCTGACGTTACTCTATGTTTCAAGATACTGCGTGGACAAGGGTTGTTGGTGTTCATTTTGCTATCATTCGAAACGCTCTGACTAAGTGTAACGTTATCATGTGTTTCTCCCATATCTGCAACAGTTCAAATCAAATGTTATTTGTCACATCACCTTGCCGTAAAATGCTTAGTTTACAAGCCCTTATTAGCCAACAATGCAGTTCAAGGAATACAGTTAAGAAAATATTTTTAAAAATAAAATAAATAAAAAAATAAAAAGTAATACAATAAAATAACATTAATGAGGCTATATACAGTGGGGACCGGTACCGAGTCAGTGTGCGGGGTTACAGGTTAATTAGGTAGTTTGTACATGTAGGTGGGGGTAAAGTGACTGCATAGATAAGACAGTGAGTAGCAGCATTGTAAAAACAAAGGGGGATCTATGTTACTAGTCCGAGTGGGCATTTGATTAATCGAAAGAATGGCGCCAGGGGAGATAACTGCCATTTTACGGTGTCCTAACCAATTGCTGTTGTGTTTTTTTCGCGATATTTGTAACTTATTTTGTACATAAGGTTTCTGCCACCGTCTTAACACATATTTTTTAAAATAAAAACTGCATTGTTTGTTGGTCAATAAGGGCTTGTAAGTAAGCATTTCACTGTAAGCTCTACACATGTTGTATTCGGCGCATGTGACAAATACATTTGATTTGATTAATTGTTCAGCAGTTCCACTGCGAAGACTGTCAAAATGTTCCCAAAACCGAGAACCTTCTGGGCTGGTCTAGCGCCAGCTAAACACGAACAAAACCCTTTTAAAATAAGCAGGTAGCTAGCTAATGAACTTTAAAACCAGTTTACCAGCAGATAACCTTCCGATCTGTCCCCTTTTCTTGATTATTTATTTTCATTTTTTTTTTTTTGGCAGAAATGACACTTAAGGGTTTATCATACTTCAAAACATGTATTGTAAGGATGGAGAAAATGGTGTCCATTGAGAGGGCAAGAACAAGACGTACTGTATGTTAGGAGAAGTACAATATTATCATAAGGAGACATACTTGGAATATAGAGGAGGAATTGAGGGAAAAAGAGAGGTAGAGTAGGTCGGAGAGAGGGAGGAAGAGGGTGATTTTGAGTCGGGTAAAAATGGCTGGGAAAAAGGGAGATGGTTTGTTGAAGAAGAATGGTAGAAAGTGTAAGCAGAGTGAGCCGTACGCTGGATCGAGAAATGGAAGTGAATGAGGGCGAATTATCAGAGGTGGCAGGTGTGGTTTAGTCCTTGGAGCCCGAGGCTTGCACTGATGGTCAGGATAAAGATGAGTTGGTGATGATAGGAGTGACCCCTGCCTTTTGGCTGATCCATTTGTGGTTTCAGGGTGGGTGAAAAAGGTGCTGTGGAATCGGTGAAACGAACCAGAAGTGGCCTTGTGATAACTGTTTGTGTTTCTGCTGGTGGTGGAGCAGGTGCTTTGCGCCAAACGAATTGGGACGAGTTACTTTGTCTTGTTTTGCTCTCAAGAAAAGTGTGACATTGAAAGGAGTGATTACTGGGAGAGCGGTAAATTTGAAAGTGGACCAACTGAAGGGGAAGATTCCCGGTGTTTGTGATGCTCGTCGTTTGGTGAGACGCGTACAGGGTGGCGTGAGTGGTGAAACAGAAGAGTCATTGTCTGTTCTTTTGAGTTTTGATGTTGGGTCTTTGCTCGACAAAGTGATGATAGGATATTTCAGTTAACCAGTATGAGCTTATGTGCCAAATACATTCCGTTGTTACAGGTGTAAAGCTTATGGGCATGTGGCAGCAGTGTTTAGGAGTGAGGTTCCTAATTGGTGAAAGTGGGCAGAAGGGCATGAGATAAATGACTGTGTAGCATTGGGAAAGAAGCAGTATGTGTTAATTGTAGGAGTGCCCATTGGGCTGGGGACCAGAAATGTCAGAGAGAGGCAGTTTGAGATTACCAGGGTTAGAGTAGAGCAGAGGTTGTCCTATCCTGTGGCAGTGAAGAAAGAGGGCTAGGACAACGAGTGTATATGCTTCAGTAAGATTGGCTTTTTAGCGTTCATAGCAATGGTTATCAACTGTACTGCAAGGATGGGATGTACACTATATATACAAAAGTATGTGGACACCCCTTCAGATTGCTGACATGTGTATACAATCGAGCACACAGCCATGCAATCTCCATAGACAAACATTGGCAGTAGAATTGCCTTACTGAAGAGCTGTGACTTTCAATGTGGCACTGTAATATGATGCTGCATTCCTGCCTTGCTACAGCTTCCCCTGTCAACTGTAAGTGCTGTTATTATGAAGTGGAAACTTCTAGGATCAACAACGGCTCAGCCACAAAGTGGTAGGCCACACAAGCTCTCAGAACAGGACCGGCGAGTGCTGATGCCATTTGCGTGTAAAATTTGTCTGTCCTCGGCTGCAACACTCACTACCAATTACCAAACTGCCTCTTGAAGGAACGTCAGCACAATAACTGTTCGTCAGGAGCTTCATGAAATGGGTTTCCACACACAAGCCTAAGATTACCATGCGCATTGCCAAGCTTTGGTTGGAGTAGTGTAAAGCTCGCCGGCATTGGACTCTGGAGCAGTGGACACGTGTTCTCTGGAGTGATGAATCACGCTTCTGGCAGTCCGATTGACAAATCTGGGTTTGGCTGCCAGGAGAACGCTACCTGCCTGAATGCATAGTGCCAACTGTAAAGTTTGGTGGAGGAGGAATAATGGTCTGGGGCTGTTTTTCATGGTTTGGGCTAGGCCCCTTAGTTCCAGTGTAGGGAAATCTTAACGCTACAGCATGCAATGACATTCTAGACAATTATGTGCTTCCAACAGTTTGGGGAGGACCCTTTTCTGTTTCAGCATCACAATGACCCTGTGCACAAAGCGAGACCCATACAGAAATGGTTCATCAGGGCCTCCCGAGTGGCGCAGCAGTCTAAGGTGTCACTACATATCCGGGTTCGATCCTGGGCTGTATCGGAGCCAGCTGCGACTGGGGGACCCGGTTACGGGAGGGTTTGCCTGGCCAGGATGTCCTTGATCCATCGCGCTCTAGCGACTCCTTGTGGCGACTTGTCGCATGCACGCTGACTTCGGTCGTCAGCTATACAGTGTTTCCTCTGACACATTGGTGCAGCTGGCTTCCGGGTTAAGCGAGCAGTGTGCCAAGAAGCAGTGCGGCTTGGCGGGGTCGTGTTTCGGAATACATATGGCTCTCGACCTTCGACCTCCCGAGTCTGTACGGGAGTAGCAGCGATGGGACAAGATTGTAACTACCAATTGAATATCACTACCAATTGAATATCAATATGGTTTGTTGAGATCGGTGTGGAAGAACTTGACTGGCCTGCACAGAGCCCTGACCTCAACCCAGGAGATTTCATGTCAGAAGAGTTACAGGGTATGTTCAGTGGTGTCCCGTCATTTCAGTCTGTTGGCCTGAGGTAGGACTAGATAGGTTTAGTGGAATAGGGTGGTGGGTTTTTAATGAGTGTAGGGTTAGATGGTAGGGTATTTGTTAATTTTGTATTTATTTTTTCCATGCAAAGTATAAGGGAGTTATACTCCAGTCCTGTTGGTGGCGGTAATGCAACATTTATTGGATACCAACCTCATCAAGACAAAACGTTTATGCCTACATCCAGCCACAGATAGAACACAGCAGTCTCCTAGAACAGTGGTTCCCAACCAGGGGTACTAGTAGGGGTACTTGACCTATCCACAGAGGGTAAAATGCACATGAGGGGGTACTTCAGGGGTACTCCAGGCAGAGCAAAATTCAGTTGGTGGTACACTAAATAAATAAGGTTGGGAACCACTGTTCTAGAATATTGGACCATTGGCTTTCATACTTTTCTAATTCTCGCAGAGCTCAAGCAATCTCTCTAACTATCAACACATTGAAATGAATAGAGGATGTGTACCGGGAGACGAGTTGGTTGGGAATTGTGGGAGGTACGTTTTCGGGCTGATGGTGGTCACATTCGGATGCCGAACTATCACGTCCTAGTGATTTACGCTTTACGCGGGTAACGCAACTTCCGCGAACATGGTGCTGTCACAGAATCACTGGATAGAACAATGGTTAGTTATTAAACATGTTTGGTGCCTCCACAGATGCATTTATTTACAGGTCAGTAACTTAAAATCGTCTTTCAAACCCAATCTAATATCAAAGACAGTGGCCACTGTCATTATTTTCAGGATTTTCTGTCATTAGGAGATCTGACAAAAGTCAGATTTTTCTGATTGAAGCACCCACATGCTAGCCTCAGTTACCCATCTAGCATATGTAGCTAACTATAGCATGTCCCCAACCTGCCAAATGTACACCTGAAATGTCTCTACAAGCAAATGTATTATTATGTTGCACACCAGCTTCTGTGTATGCCTACTGGTAGAAAATGTTGCAGAGATTCTTTGATGGTAGAAATAAAATGTATTTTAATAGGTAAAGAATACACTCAATGTAAACGTGAAAGGGCTTTATATTCACTGAACACACATGGATAACAACATTTATCCATATTCAAACGTTGTATTTGGACCTGCAGTCATTGTGTGTGCAGGAAGTGCACGCGGTCAAGTACAGTCATGTCTCAATTTCCTTTTAGATTCAAGCCCAGGACTGCTCAGAGAATGACAGAGAAGCTGTGAGGAAAAAGGAGATCTGAAGAACACAGATAATTCCATGTAAAGGCTTTGAGCCTTCAGTGGCAGTAGGCCAAGGCCACACACTGAGGGAAACAACAGTAATAATGTCATGCAATTATAAGATAATGGTTGGCTGCTGGCAGGAGAAAATGTTTTGCTGTAGCCAGGTTGGATGAACTAGAATATTATTTATTATACCTCTTAGTTTATTATACCTCTTAGTTGTTCCCTATGAATTGAATCCCCAAATGAAACCCCCTAGTCAAGATGGCATTGAAAATGTTATTGCTGAATTGTAAAACTTCTTGGTGAGCAAGAATCCAAGATTCAAATAGCCCCACAAAATCAAAGTTGCTTAATTAAATATCTTCATAAAGAACCGAAACAAAAGAGACGTACAAACTTAGTATTTATGTAGTGGTGTAAATAGGGCTATAAAGACAACATTTTCTGTTACTGAATAGGTGAATTTCAAATTGAAGCTGATAGAATTGGCTGACTCAACCATGTTTTTGCTTCCCTTAATTCCTCCATTTTTAGTTGGGGTCATTAAAGATACCAAATGCTTAGGAACAAGAACTCACTAAGTTACATTTCCATGTAATGCCTTAAGGGTGAGCAGAATGTCAATATACCACAGTGCCACTGTAAGTAAAACTATAAACTAAAATGCTATGCAGTATATATGCACTCCCTGGAAAATGAAATACAGACAGTGTAGACAGAAAGAATATAAAAAAAAAAAAGATTTAGGATGTGCCTTTTTACTGCTTCTTTGATACATTGCATGCATGGGCACTGCACAGTAAGTCAGCATTGTTGTTTTCTGTCATAGTGGAACATCTAGAATTCTATTTCCATGGGAACATCAGCCCTCACAGATAATTCTCTTGACACTGTAGGGGTGTGGTGGTTGCAGTCCATTACCCTGAATCCTGTTCACTGTGAAGAGCATTTCCATTGGGACATTCACTTCCATGCACTAAAAGAGTTGATGACCGTTGTTTGTTTTCATGCCTTCTTGCTAAAGGTGATGTAATTCATCCAGAATAATGAACAGGTAATGTCTCCTCAAAGGCGTAATCATCGGTTTACTTTTGTGGATGTGCTTGGTGTGCATCCTATGGATTGAGAGATTTTTGTGCAAACAACTATTACAAACCAATTACAGTACTAGTAATGTAGCCTGTTAATACCAAAGACAGCTATAATACTCATTTCGTTTTCCCTATGAATTGAGAGTAAGTGATAGGGGGGGACTAAAGCCACTGAAGAGATGTATCTGAGGGAGGGGGGGGGGGGACTAAAGCCACTGAAGAGATGTATCTGAGGGAGGGGGGGGACTAAAGCCACTGAAGAGATGTATCTGAGGGAGGGGGGGGACTAAAGCCACTGAAGAGATGTATCTGAGGGAGGGGGGGGGGGGGACTAAAGCCACTGAAGAGATGTATCTGAGGGAGGGGGGGGGGGGGGACTAAAGCCACTGAAGAGATGTATCTGAGGGAGGGGGTGGGGGGGGGGGACTAAAGCCACTGAAGATATGTATCTGAGGGAGGGGGGGAAGACTAAAGCCACTGAAAATATGTATCTGAGGGAGGGGGGGGGGGGGGGGAGACTAAAGCCACTTAATAAGAGATGTATCTGAGGGAGGGGGGGGGGACTAAAGCCACTGAAGAGATGTATCTGACGGAGTGGGGGGAGACTAAAGCCACTGAAGAGATGTATCTGAGGGAGGGGGGGACTAAAGCCACTGAAGAGATGTATCTGAGGGAGGGGGGGGACTAAAGCCACTGAAGAGATGTATCTGAGGGAGGGGGGGGGGGACTAAAGCCACTGAAGAGATGTATCTGAGGGAGGGGGGGACTAAAGCCACTGAAGAGATGTATCTGACGGAGTGGGGGGAGACTAAAGCCACTGAAGAGATGTATCTGACGGAGTGGGGGGAGACTAAAGCCACTGAAGAGATGTATCTGAGGGAGGGGGGGACTAAAGCCACTGAAGACATGTATCTGAGGGAGGGGGGGGACTAAAGCCACTGAAGAGATGTATCTGAGGGAGGGGGGGGGGGACTAAAGCCACTGAAGAGATGTATCTGGGGGAGGGGCGGACTAAAGCCACTGAAGAGATGTATTTGAGGGAGGGGGGGGACTAAAGCCACTGAAGAGATGTATCTGGGTGAGAGGACTAAAGCCACTGAAGAGATGTATCTGAGGGAGGGGGGGGGGGGGGACTAAAGCCACTGAAGAGATGTATCTGAGGGAGGGGGTGGGGGGGGGGGACTAAAGCCACTGAAGAGATGTATCTGAGGGAGGGGGGGAAGACTAAAGCCACTGAAAATATGTATCTGAGGGAGGGGGGGGGGGGGGGGAGACTAAAGCCACTTAATAAGAGATGTATCTGAGGGAGGGGGGGGGGACTAAAGCCACTGAAGAGATGTATCTGAGGGAGGGGGGGGGGGACTAAAGCCACTGAAGAGATGTATCTGAGGGAGGGGGGGGACTAAAGCCACTGAAGAGATGTATCTGAGGGAGGGGGGGGGGGACTAAAGCCACTGAAGAGATGTATCTGAGGGAGGGGGGGGGGGGGGACTAAAGCCACTGAAGAGATGTATCTGAGGGAGGGGGTGGGGGGGGGGGGACTAAAGCCACTGAAGATATGTATCTGAGGGAGGGGGGGAAGACTAAAGCCACTGAAAATATGTATCTGAGGGAGGGGGGGGGGAGACTAAAGCCACTTAATAAGAGATGTATCTGAGGGAGGGGGGGGGGACTAAAGCCACTGAAGAGATGTATCTGACGGAGTGGGGGGAGACTAAAGCCACTGAAGAGATGTATCTGAGGGAGGGGGGGACTAAAGCCACTGAAGAGATGTATCTGAGGGAGGGGGGGGGACTAAAGCCACTGAAGAGATGTATCTGAGGGAGGGGGGGGGGGGACTAAAGCCACTGAAGAGATGTATCTGAGGGAGGGGGGGACTAAAGCCACTGAAGAGATGTATCTGACGGAGTGGGGGGAGACTAAAGCCACTGAAGAGATGTATCTGACGGAGTGGGGGGAGACTAAAGCCACTGAAGAGATGTATCTGAGGGAGGGGGGGACTAAAGCCACTGAAGAGATGTATCTGAGGGAGGGGGGGGGGGACTAAAGCCACTGAAGAGATGTATCTGGGGGAGGGGCGGACTAAAGCCACTGAAGAGATGTATTTGAGGGAGGGGGGGGACTAAAGCCACTGAAGAGATGTATCTGGGTGAGAGGACTAAAGCCACTGAAGAGATGTATCTGAGGGAGGGGGGGGGGGGACTAAAGCCACTGAAGAGATGTATCTGAGGGAGGGGGTGGGGGGGGGGACTAAAGCCACTGAAGAGATGTATCTGAGGGAGGGGGGGAAGACTAAAGCCACTGAAAATATGTATCTGAGGGAGGGGGGGGGGGAGACTAAAGCCACTTAATAAGAGATGTATCTGAGGGAGGGGGGGGGGGGGACTAAAGCCACTGAAGAGATGTATCTGAGGGAGGGGGGGGGGGGACTAAAGCCACTGAAGAGATGTATCTGAGGGAGGGGGGGGACTAAAGCCACTGAAGAGATGTATCTGAGGGAGGGGGGGGACTAAAGCCACTGAAGAGATGTATCTGAGGGAGGGGGGGGGGGGGACTAAAGCCACTGAAGAGATGTATCTGAGGGAGGGGGGGGGGGACTAAAGCCACTGAAGAGATGTATCTGAGGGAGGGGGGGAAGACTAAAGCCACTGAAAATATGTATCTGAGGGAGGGGGGGGGGGGGGGGAGACTAAAGCCACTTAATAAGAGATGTATCTGAGGGAGGGGGGGGGGGGACTAAAGATACAGCCACTGAAGAGATGTATCTGACGGAGTGGGGGGAGACTAAAGCCACTGAAGAGATGTATCTGAGGGAGGGGGGGACTAAAGCCACTGAAGAGATGTATCTGAGGGAGGGGGGGGACTAAAGCCACTGAAGAGATGTATCTGAGGGAGGGGGGGGGGGACTAAAGCCACTGAAGAGATGTATCTGAGGGAGGGGGGGACTAAAGCCACTGAAGAGATGTATCTGACGGAGTGGGGGGAGACTAAAGCCACTGAAGAGATGTATCTGACGGAGTGGGGGGAGACTAAAGCCACTGAAGAGATGTATCTGAGGGAGGGGGGGACTAAAGCCACTGAAGAGATGTATCTGAGGGAGGGGGGGGACAAAAGCCACTGAAGAGATGTATCTGAGGGAGGGGGGGGGGACTAAAGCCACTGAAGAGATGTATCTGGGGGAGGGGCGGACTAAAGCCACTGAAGAGATGTATTTGAGGGAGGGGGGGGACTAAAGCCACTGAAGAGATGTATCTGGGTGAGAGGACTAAAGCCACTGAAGAGATGTATCTGAGGGAGGGGGGGGGGGACTAAAGCCACTGAAGAGATGTATCTGAGGGAGGGTGGGACTAAAGCCACTGAAGAGATGTATCTGAGGGAGGGGGGGACTAAAGCCACTGAAGAGATGTATCTGAAGGAGGGGGGGGGGGACTAAAGCCACTGAAGAGATGTGTCTGAGGGAGGGGGGGACTAATGCCACTGAAAATATGTATCTGAGGGAGGGGCGGACTAAAGCCACTGAAGAGATGTATCTGAGGGAGGGGGGGGACTAAAGCCACTGAAGAGATGTATCTGGGGCAGGGGGGAGGGGGGGCTAAAGCCACTGAGAAATGTATCTGAGGGAGGGGGGGGACTAAAGCCACTGAAGAGATGTATCTGGGGGAGGGAGGGGGGGGACTAAAGCCACTGAAGAGATGTATCTGAGGGGGGGGGGGGGGGTGGGACTAAAGCCACTGAAGAGATGTATCTGAGGGAGGGTGGGACTAAAGCCACTGAAGAGATGTATCTGGGGGAGGGGGGGGGGGGGGGGGCTAAAGCCACTGAGAGATGTATCTGAGGGAGGGGGGGACTAAAGCCACTGAAGAGATGTTTCTGGGGGAGGGAGGGGGGGACTAAAGCCACTGAAGAGATGTATCTGAGGGAGGGGCGCACTGAAGCCACTGTAGAGATGTATCTGAGGGAGGGGGGGGGGACTAAAGCCACTGAAGAGATGTATCTGAGGGGGGGGGGGGGGGGGGGACTAAAGCCACTGAAAATATGTATCTGGGGGAGGGGGGGGGGGGGGGGGCTAAAGCCACTGAAGATATGTATCTGAGGGAGGGGGGGGGACTAAAGCCACTGAGAGATGTATCTGAGGGAGGGGGGGGGGGGGGGCTAAAGCCACTGAAGAGATGTATCTAGGGGAGGGGGGGGGGGATTAAAGCCACTGAAGAGATGTATTTGAGGGGGGGGGGGACTAAAGCCACTGAAGAGATATATCTGGGTGAGGGGACTAAAGCCACTGAATAGATGTATCTGAGGGGGGGGGGACTAAAGCCACTGAAGAGATGTATCTGGGGGAGGGGGGGGGGGGACTAAAGCCACTGAGAGATGTATCTGAGGGAGGGGGGGGGGGCTAAAGCCACTGAAGAGATGTATCTAGGGGAGGGGGGGGGGGATTAAAGCCACTGAAGAGATGTATTTGAGGGGGGGGGGGGGACTAAAGCCACTGAAGAGATGTATCTGGGTGAGGGGACTAAAGCCACTGAATAGATGTATCTGAGGGGGGGGGGACTAAAGCCACTGAAGAGATGTATCTGGGGGAGGGGGGGGGGGACTAAAGCCACTGAGAGATGTATCTGAGGGAGGGGGGGGACTAAAGCCACTGAAGAGATGTATCTGGGGGAGGGGGGGATTAAAGCCACTGAGAGATGTATCTGAGGGAGGGGGGGACTAAAGCCACTGAAGAGATGTATCTGAGGGAGGGGGGGGGGACTAAAGCCACTGAAGAGACGTATCTGAGGGAGGGGGGGACTAAAGCCACTGAAGAGATGTATCTGAGGGAGGGGGGGACTAAAGCCACTGAGAGATGTATCTGGGGGAGGGGGGGGGGGGATTAAAGCCACTGAAGAGATTAATCTGGGGGAGGGGGGGGGGACTAAAGCCACTGAAGAGATGTATCTGAGGGAGGGGGGGACTAAAGCCACTGAAGAGATGTATCTGAGGGAGGGGGGGACTAAAGCCACTGAGAGATGTATCTGAAGGAGTGGGGGGAGACTAAATCCACTGAAGAGATGTATCTGAGGGAGGGGGGGGGACTAAAGCCACTGAAGAGATGTATCTGAGGGAGGGGGGGACTAAAGCCACTGAAGAGATGTATCTGAGGAAGGGGGGGACTAAAGCCACTGAAGAGATGTATCTGGGGGAGGGGCGCACTAAAGCCACTGAAGAGATGTATCTGAGGGAGGGGGGGGGGGGACTAAAGCCACTGAAGAGATGTATCTGGGGGAGGGGGGGGGGGCTAAAGCCACTGAAGATATGTATCTGAGGGAGGGGGGGGGGGGGGGGGGGGGGCTAAAGCCACTGAAGATATGTATCTGAGGGAGGGGCGGACTAAAGCCACTGAAGTATCTGATGTATCTGAGGGAGGGGGGGGGGACTAAAGCCACTGAAGAGACGTATCTGAGGGAGGGGGGGACTAAAGCCACTGAAGAGATGTATCTTGGGGAGGGGGGGATTAAAGCCACTGAGAGATGTATCTGAGGGAGGGGGGGACTAAAGCCACTGAAGAGATGTATCTGAGGGAGGGGGGGGGGGACTAAAGCCACTGAAGAGACGTATCTGAGGGAGGGGGGGACTAAAGCCACTGAAGAGATGTATCTGAGGGAGGGGGGGACTAAAGCCACTGAGAGATGTATCTGGGGGAGGGGGGGGGGGGATTAAAGCCACTGAAGAGATTAATCTGGGGGAGGGGGGGGGGGACTAAAGCCACTGAAGAGACGTATCTGAGGGAGGGGGGGACTAAAGCCACTGAAGAGATGTATCTGAGGGAGGGGGGGACTAAAGCCACTGAGAGATGTATCTGAAGGAGTGGGGGGAGACTAAATCCACTGAAGAGATGTATCTGAGGGAGGGGGGGGGACTAAAGCCACTGAAGAGATGTATCTGAGGGAGGGGGGGACTAAAGCCACTGAAGAGATGTATCTGAGGAAGGGGGGGACTAAAGCCACTGAAGAGATGTATCTGGGGGAGGGGCGCACTAAAGCCACTGAAGAGATGTATCTGAGGGAGGGGGGGGGGGACTAAAGCCACTGAAGAGATGTATCTGGGGGAGGGGGGGGGGGCTAAAGCCACTGAAGATATGTATCTGAGGGAGGGGGGGGGGGACTAAAGCCACTGAGAGATGTATCTGAGGGAGGGGGGGGGGGGCTAAAGCCACTGAAGAGATGTATCTGGGGGAGGGGGGGGGGGGGGGGGCTAAAGCCACTGAAGATATGTATCTGAGGGAGGGGCGGACTAAAGCCACTGAAGAGATGTATCTGAGGGAGGGGGGGGGGACTAAAGCCACTGAAGAGATGTATCTGGGGGAGGGGGGGTGGGGGGGGGGGAGGCTAAAGCCACTGAGAGATGTATCTGAGGGAGGGGGGGGGACTAAAGCCACTGAAGAGATGTATCTGGGGGAGGGAGGGGGGGGACTAAAGCCACTGAAGAGATGTATCTGAAGGAGGGGGGGGGGGGGGACTAAAGCCACTGAAGAGATGTGTCTGAGGGAGGGGGGGACTAATGCCACTGAAAATATGTATCTGAGGGAGGGGCGGACTAAAGCCACTGAAGAGATGTATCTGAGGGGGGGGGGGGGCGGGACTAAAACCACTGAAGAGATGTATCTGAGGGAGGGTGGGACTAAAGCCACTGAAGAGATGTATCTGGGGGAGGGGGGGGGGGGCTAAAGCCACTGAGAGATGTATCTGAGGGAGGGGGGGGACTAAAG
The DNA here is from genome assembly GCF_057628025.1 of Oncorhynchus mykiss. Taxonomy (NCBI): domain Eukaryota; kingdom Metazoa; phylum Chordata; class Actinopteri; order Salmoniformes; family Salmonidae; genus Oncorhynchus; species Oncorhynchus mykiss. The sequence continues at coordinate 15,427,210 of NC_143029.1, forward strand.
CCACTGAAGAGATGTTTCTGGGGGAGGGAGGGGGGGGACTAAAGCCACTGAAGAGATGTATCTGAGGGAGGGGCGCACTAAAGCCACTGAAGAGATGTATCTGAGGGAGGGGGGGGGGGACTAAAGCCACTGAAGAGATGTATCTGAGGGGGGGGGGGGGGGGGGGACTAAAGCCACTGAGAGATGTATCTGAAGGAGGGGGGGGGCTAATGCCACTGAAGATATGTATCTGAGGGAGGGGGGGGGGGACTAAAGCCACTGAGAGATGTATCTGAGGGAGGGGGGGGGGCTAAAGCCACTGAAGAGATGTATCTAGGGGGGGGGGGGGGGATTAAAGCCACTGAAGAGATGTATTTGAGGGAGGGGGGGGGACTAAAGCCACTGAAGAGATGTATCTGGGTGAGGGGACTAAAGCCACTGAATAGATGTATCTGAGGGGGGGGGGGGGGACTAAAGCCACTGAAGAGATGTATCTGAGGGAGGGGGGGGACTAAAGCCACTGAAGAGATGTATCTGGGGGAGGGGGGGGGGGACTAAAGCCACTGAGAGATGTATCTGAGGGAGGGGGGGGACTAAAGCCACTGAAGAGATGTATCTGGGGGAGGGGGGGATTAAAGCCACTGAGAGATGTATCTGAGGGAGGGGGGGACTAAAGCCACTGAAGAGATGTATCTGAGGGAGGGGGGGGGGGGACTAAAGCCACTGAAGAGATGTATCTGAGGGAGGGGGGGACTAAAGCCACTGAGAGATGTATCTGGGGGAGGGGGGGGGGATTAAAGCCACTGAAGAGATGAATCTGGGGGAGGGGGGGGGACTAAAGCCACTGAAGAGACGTATCTGAGGGAGGGGGGGACTAAAGCCACTGAAGAGATGTATCTGAGGGAGGGGGGGACTAAAGCCACTGAGAGATGTATCTGACGGAGTGGGGGGAGACTAAATCCACTGAAGAGATGTATCTGAGGGAGGGGGGGGACTAAAGACACTGAAGAGATGTATCTGAGGGAGGGGGGGACTAAAGCCACTGAAGAGATGTATCTGAGGAAGGGGGGGACTAAAGCCACTGAAGAGATGTATCTGGGGGAGGGGCGCACTAAAGCCACTGAATAGATGTATCTGGGGGGGGGGGGGGGGACTAAAGCCACTGAAGAGATGTATCTGAGAGAGGGGGGGACTAAAGCCACTGAAGAGATGTTTCTGGGGGAGGGGGGGGGGGGGACTAAAGCCACTGAAGAGATGTGTCTGGGGGAGGGGGGGGGGACTAAAGCCACTGAAGAGATGTATCTGAGGGAGGGGGGGGGGACTAAAGCCACTGAAGAGATGTATCTGAGGGAGGGGGGGACTAAAGCCACTGAGAGATGTATCTGGCGAAGGGGGGGGGGATTAAAGCCACTGAAGAGATGTATCTGGGGGAGGAGGAGACTAAATCCACTGAAGAGATGTATCTGAGGGAGGGGGGGACTAAAGCCACTGAAGATATGTATCTGAGGGAGGGGGGTGGGGGACTAAAGCCACTGAAGAGATGTATCTGAGGGAGGGGGGGGGGGTGGACTAAAGCCACTGAAGAGATGTATCTGGGAGGGGGGGACTAAATGTACCCTTGTGGCACAAAATTAGGTTAATTTGATTAATTAGAGTGGCATTGCACCCTGCTAGATGATGAACATAAACACTGTGTGTGTGTGTGTGTGTGTGTGTGTGTGTGTGTGTGTCAAATCAAATCAAATTTTATTTGTCACATACACATGGTTAGCAGATGTTAATGCGAGTGTAGCGAAATGCGTGTGTGTGTGTGTGTGTGTGTGTGTGTGTGTGTCACAGTGCTCAGCTGTGTGTGCATTGGGCTAATTTGATGCCTGATTGAACCCACTCTAAGAGTATGTAGATTTTCGCTTGGACAAGCCTGACTCCCAGTCCCAGCAGAGCCCACCGCCTGACAGTCCTCCTATTATCTGGAGGTGTTGGAAGTCAGAGCACGGACAGACAACAAAGAGCAGCATTAACGGAAGGGAAGATCAAGTTTTACAGAATCTGATTATGTGCATGTTTTCTGATCGGGGAAACTGGGAGAGTCAAGCTATTAAAGCCACTAGGAAAGAAGAGGAAAATATAGGTTTTAATTTAGATCACATCATTTTGTCATGTTATCAAATGTCAAAAGAATGCATTATTTAAAATGAAATAAAAAGATATGTTTCAGTATTTTCACTTACAGATATATTTACATTCTTTTATAGAGAAAAAGCAACAACTTTAGTTGTTTTGCACAGTAACAGGCGTTTTGCTTTGTTGCCACTTGTGGACTGAAGACAGCATTGTGCATACTAAGTCCCTTTACACATCCATTGTTTGGAGAGAGAGAGAGAGGCAGACTACACTCTTGGGGAAAAAGTGGTGCTATCTAGAACCTAAAAGGGATATTCGGTTGTCCCCATAGGAGAACCCTTTGAAGAATCCTAGTTGGTTCCAGGTAGAATCATTTAGGTACCAAGTAGAACTGTTTTGGGATCCATGTAGAACTCTTTCCACAGAGGGTTCTACATGGAAGCTAAAATGGTTCTACCTGGAAACAAAAAGTTTTTTTTACCTAGAACCAAAAAGGGCACTCCTATAGGGACAGCCAAACAAGCCTTCTGGAATCTTTTTCAAAGAGTATAGAATATTGCAATCATGATGTTTTGTTGCAGTTATGCATGTTCCATTTATCTTCATTGTAGTAAGCAACACTCTCGGTCTGACATCCATTATGGAACAAGTTGACAGCTGAACAAAAGCATTTGTTGACAGCTTAACAAATCATTTTTGAGCAATTAACAATCAAAAACATACTAAAGTTGAACTGACTTGTGGATTGACAATCATGCGTTTTAATGAGAACCTGATATCCACAGTAAATTCACTCATTAATAAAGTTATGTCCTGAATCATAATAAAACAAGCCATTCTCAAAGACAAAAAGTATATATAAACCATATTTTATCAACAAGTGCACATGACCTCTTTTAAAATGCGAAGCATAAGCATTATCAGGTACATTTATTTTGAACCTTATTCTTGAATCTAGATATTTGTATTCCATGTTGAAAACATGAACATCGATAAGAGAGCACAGTAAAGTCTTGGTTCTCTGAGACATCAACTGTCCTTAGACTTTCCTCTGATCGCAGGCAGAACCAAATTTATGAACATTGCTTGGGAAAGTCTTTGTGAACTTTGTGAAAATAAACACTACAATTATTTCACCTTTTCCCAGTGGAGCCCTTGTAGTTATTTTTGTTATCTTCCATACAAGTAAGAAAAACTGAGCATAATACAATTGAAGTTGGAAGTTTACATACACCTTAGCCAAATACAATTGAAGTTGGAAGTTTACATACACCTTAGCCAAATACAATTGAAGTTGGAAGTTTACCTACATCTTAGCCAAATACAATTGAAGTTGGAAGTTTACATACACCTTAGCCAAATACAATTGAAGTTGGAAGTTTACATACACCTTAGCCAAATACAATTGAAGTTGGAAGTTTACATACACCTTAGCCAAATACAATTGAAGTTGGAAGTTTACATACACCTTAGCCAAATACAATTGAAGTTGGAAGTTTACATACACCTTAGCCAAATACAATTGAAGTTGGAAGTTTACATACACCTTAGCCAAATACAATTGAAGTTGGAAGTTTACATACACCTTAGCCAATACCTTTAAACTCCGTTTCTCACAATTCCTGACATTTAATCCATGTAAAAATGCCCTTTCTTAGGTCAGTAAGGATCACCACTTTATTTTAAGAATGTGAAATGTCAGAATAATAGTAGAGAGAATGATTTATTTCAGCTTTTATTTCTTTCATCACATTCCCAGTGGGTCAAAAGTTTACATACACTCAATTAGTATTTGGTAGCATTGCCTTTACATTGTTTAACTTGGGTCAAACGTTTCGGGTGGCCTTCCACAAGCTTCCCACAATAAGTTGGGTGAATTTTGGCCCATTCCTCTTGACAGAGCTGGTGTAACTGAGTCAGGTTTGTAGGCCTCCTTGCTCGCACACACTTTTCAGTTCTGCCCACACATTTTTTATAGGATTGAGGTCAGGGCTTTGTGATGGCCACTCCAATACCTTGACTTTGTTATTCTTAAGTCATTTGTCCATTTGGAAGTATGCTTGGGGTCATTGTCCATTTGGAAGACCCATTTCTCCAAAACGTACTATCTTTGTCCCCCTTAAGCAAAGAGGCACTGAGTTTGGAGGTAGGCCTTGAAAAACATCCACAGGTACACCTCCAATTGACTCAAATGATGTCAATTAGCCTATCAGAAACTTCTAAAGCCATGACATCATTTTCTGGAATTTTCCAAGATAGTTAAAGGCACAATCAACTTAGTGTATGTAAACCTCTACCCACTGGAATTGGGATACAGTGAATTCTGAAAAGTGAAATAATCTGTCTGTAAACAATTTTTGGAAAAATTACTTGTGTCATGCACAAAGTAGATGTCCTAACTGACTTGCTAAAACTATAGTTTGTTAACAAGAAATTTGTGGAGTGGTTGGAAAACGAGTTTTAATGACTCCAAGCTAAGTGTATGGAAACTTCTAACTTCAACTGTATGTGCTGACATGTGAGCAAACACACAACAACATTTTTTAAAATCTGAAATCGCTGGAGAAAGGTAGCCACAATGTCTCTTTTCCAAAACAAGAGCAGCCCTGCCATCTAGACCTACTCATGCCTGAGATCAATGTTCTATGTTCTACTCAGCACATTATTTTCAACTCAATATTTTATATTAAAAAAATCTAAGTAAATCATTGTTGCCTGAAGGGGTCCTAAAAATTCATAATAAAATAGCCAAATGATCCTTGGTATGGCGATCTTAAAACAACTCCATATGTCAGCTTTCAACCACAGGATTATGTATTCATTGTAACCAACTTTCAACATAGACAAACCTTGTATAAAATATGTTGAATTTGTACCTTTTGAAATAACATCAGATCTTCAATGTTTATAAAAAATCAACTATAGTCTGGGCAGCACCTCCTACTGGACAGTTGATCTATCAACAGCTATTAATTTGGTCTCCCATCCTGGGTTTTATCCAAGCCAAGCCATGCTTCGCTTTGATGTTTGTCACTGACTACTACCAATGTGCTACCGTGAAAATGATTATTGGGAGAACTCTTAATAATGACATATATTCAAGGTTGCTAGCAAAGTCGTTCCCAAGGGTAGGCAAATGAGATGTAACCTTACTTTATAAGTCATATACAGTGCCTTCGGAAAGTTTTCAGACCCCTTGACTTTTTTCACATTTTGTTACAAACTTATTCTAAAATTGATTAAATAAAAACAATTCCTCAGCAATCTACACACAATACCCCATAATGACAAAGCAAAAACAGGGTTTTAGAAATGTTTGCTAATTTATTAAAAATAAAAAACAAAAATATTTAATTTACATATGTATTCAGACTCTTTGCTTTGAGACTCGAAATTGAGCTCAGGTGCATCCTGTTTCCATTGATCATCCTTGAGACGTTTCTACAACTTGATTGGAGTCCACCTGTGGTAAATTCAATTGATCGGACATGATTTGGAAAGGCACACACCTGTCTATCTTAGGTCCCACATTTGACAGTGCATGTCAGAGCAAAAACCAAGCCATGAGGTCGAAGGAATTGTCCGTGGACTTCCGAGACAGGATTGTGTCGAGGCACAGATCTGGGGAAGGGTACCACTAAGTCTCTTCCTAGAGCTGGCCGCTCGGCCAAACTGAGCAATCGAGGGAGAAGGACTGACAGACTGACAGAGCTCTAGAGATGGGAGAACCTTCCAGAAGTACAACCATCTCTGCAGCACCACCAATCAGGCCTTTATGGTAGAGTGGCCAGATGGAAGCCACTCCTCAGTAAAAGGCACATGACAGCCTGCTTGGAGTTCGCCTAAAGGCACCTAAAGAACTGACCATGAGAAACAAGATTCTCTGGTCAGATGAAACCAAGATTGAACTCTTTGGCTGAATGCCAAGCGTCACATCTGGAGAAAACCTGGTATCATCCCTACGGTGAAGCATGGTGGTGGCAGCATCATGCTGTGGTTATGTTTTTCAGCAACATGGACTGGGAGACTAGTCAGGATCAAGGCAAAGATGAACGGAGCAAAGTACAGAGAGGTCCTTGATGAAAACCTGCTCCAGAGCGCTCAGGACCTCAGACTGGGGCAGAGGTTTAACTTGCAACAGCACAACAACCCTAAGCACACAGCTAAGACAATGCAGGAGTGGCTTCGGGACAAGTCTCTGAATGTCCTTGAGTGGGCCAGCCAGAGCCCGGACTTGAACCCGATTTGAACATCTCTGGAGAGACCTGAAAATAGCTGTGCAGCAATTCTCCCCATCCAACCTGACAGAGCATGAGAGGATCTGCAGAGAAGAATGCGAGAACTTCCCCAAATACAGATGTGCCAAGCTTGTAGCGTCATACCCAAGAAGACTCAAGGCTGTAATCACTGCAAAAGGTGCTTCAACAAAGTACGGAGAAAAGGGTCTGAATACTTATGTAAATGTGATGTTTCATTTTTTTTAAATTTTTTTAAAATAAATTTGCTAAAATGTCTAAAAGCCTGTTTTTGATGTGTCATTATGGGGTATTGTGTGTAGATTGATGAGGGAAAAAATAATTGAATACATTTTAGAATAAGGCTGTAATGTGGAAAAAGTAAAGGGGTCTGAATACTTTCCGAATGCACTGTGTCATCAATGATACTATATTGCATTTAGATGACAACTAAACCCAAAATATGACATTGTTTTTCCATTGTGCCCAGTATGTGTGGGAATGCAGGGAATTATTTTCTGATTTTCTGATGATTTTACCTTCTTTATTTCCAACTATGAAATTATTTATATATTTTTCTCGGAATACTTGGGGAGCCAAATAATATCACCACTTTTTGTGGAACCCTTCCTTCCCTATGTATGGGCCTTGGTCAAAAGAAGTGCCTTAAATGGGGAATAAGGTACCATTTGGGACGTAGCATCTATTACCCTCCGTCAACACGAGGGGACAGCAGCTTGTGACAGCTAACCTCTGGCCACAGAACAGACTCCTACCGCTGTGCCTCCTGCAGCAATGACACACGGACACACGCCGTAAAGATGATTGGGTACAAGACCCTATTACCCTCGCAGCTAGAGAGGGAGAGGAAGGACGAGGGTGTGTGTGTGTGTGTGCGTGTGCGGGGGGGGGGGGGGGGGGGGGTGCAGTAAATGAGTAGTGTGCATCCAGCCGTAGCGAGGGGATAATGGGAAAGCAAAGAGGATCATTATCTCTGACAGCCTGCGCTGCCATGCACCTTATTCCCCTCCACAACTCACAGGAAAAAAATGGACTGGATGTTTGTGTATGGTGTTGGTGGGAATCTGAACTCCCTTTTCACTTTGTTAATCTTCTCTAAGTCTCCTTTACAGACAGTTGAAGTTCTACACATTCTTTTAGGCACAAGCTTTGGTAACTATGTTTCAGTAACTACTCTGCATTCCACTGAATTATTTAACAAGCTACAGATAATTAGCATGCAAAGAAGACTCAATATCAATCAGTCCGTTTAGCTTTGGAAAATATAATTGATGATTATTTTTTGTCTCACAAGGCAAATGGGTTCTAAAAGGACACAAGATAGCAAAGAATGGCTTTTTCCAGACATATCGACGCTATCTTACTATGCAATCGTTCTGATGGCTTATTATTAACAGCTAGTTATCATCAGCACTTTTTTTCTCATTGAAACCTTTGGTATGGAAAAGCCTCCGCATCAGTTTTTAAAGGAACTTGTCACAGGATTGACAGTACTTGCGCTGTGTTTGTGCATTTTTATGGCACCTCTACTCTACCCTACCCTTGTGTCTTTCCGCCCACCACAGCAGCAGTCAAGGAGGCATTTGCCCCAGGAATCTGGATCCACAAGCTGTCTTTCTCCAGTAGTTTGGGAATACCTTTACTGCTTGTGCTCGCAGTAGCGAGAGAGAACAGATGAGAGGTGGCGATAAGGCTGTCAACGTCATTAGCCTCCTCCCTCCCTCTCTTTCTCCCCTCCACTCTCTCCCTCCTCCTCCCATCCTTCCTCCCCCTCTTTCTCCACTCTCTCCCCTTCACAAGGCAGCCAGTAGAATGTCCTCAGGATTCTCCCCCCACCCCACTAACAAGAGTAGGGTTTAGGGATAAAACATATTAAACATAGTCCTGCAGGCTGTAACCAGCCCGGGTGTCTTTTGGAGGGACTCTGGATGGAGAATAGAACTGCTGCGTTCCCTTGTCTTCATGTAGAGGCTTCTCCTGCTGGATGTCGTCAGCTGCTTGGACCTTACCCTGGGACCCTTTGTCAACCCACTGTAGCTGCTCTTGGCTCGACTGCTCATTGGGCGACGTCTGCTGTTTAAAGTCCTTCTGCTCCCGTTGCTGTTGATCGCGCTGCATCAGGTCACACTGTATCAGGTCGCGCTGTAGTTGCTCTTGGTTTATCTGCTGCTGCAGTAGTTTGTCAGGAAAGGTGGTAGAGGTGGAGGTCGAGGTGTAGTCTCTTTTTCCGGGACACGACAAACAAAAGATGACCCCACTGGCAAGCAGGAAGCCGGCAGAGACAAAGGTCACGTACACGGCCCCCCCAGGCTCGTATTTACTGCTCTCGGGCACGTTGGAGTCCAGGAAGGTGGTGATGACCTCGTTGGTGAACCAGGAAGCGGGCACCAAGCAGAGAATGCCAGCCAGGATTAAGCAACCCCCCGCGGCAATGGCCGCGTGCCCCTTTGCCCGATGACTGCCCCCCCAGCGGGTGCACTTCAGCCCTAGGGCGGCAAGACAAAGGCCCAGGCAACCCATCATGCACGACAGAACCATTGTCGTCCGGGCGGTCTGCAGGTAGGCGGGCAGCGACAGCACAGAGTACTTCAAGGTGCAGCTGAACACGCCGGTGCTGTACCAGGTGCAGTCCATCCACAGCCCCTGCATCTGGGAGATGGCAGTCATGATGTTGGAGCCCACGTCGGCACTCACCTTCCAGTTGGGCAGCAGCGTGGCCACGGTGGCGCCCAGGACGCCCAGCAGCGCCAGGGCAAAGGCGAGGATCTGCATGGTGGAGGACGCCATCGCCGAGTTGCGAGTCCCCTCCTCTCCGGCACAGCGGCACCGTCACCCTGTGGTGGCCCGAGCCTGGCTCCCTGGCTCCGTCTCTCCCTATCGCCCCCGTGCAGCCTCAGGTCCTGACAGCAGATAATTCCTCAGTGCAGGCTTCAGTGGGCTGTGATAAAAATCGAAATGAGAATTGAACTGAGCGAGCAAGCGTGACGATCAGACGGAGGAGACAGGGGCTGGATGAGGCAGGTGCTGTATGAGGCAGGGGCTTGTGATGGGAAAAGGAAACTGCGCTCTGCTCTTTTTTTCTGCATTTTAACTCTGCATCCCTGGCTTTGTGTGACTGAGTTTTGTGGTGTTCATTTAAAGACTCAATTATGTGCATTTAAAGCTGCAGTGTCCTTCCTCTGAAAGAGGGTTACTCTTTTACAGCAGGCAGCTACTTCACTTCACTTTAGCTATGAGGTAAATGCTGCCTCTATACATAAACTCAATTTACAATATATGTCATTGCAGCATACATAAGCTATTTCAATAATCTTTTAGAATAATTTGTAATTTCTCCAATTCTTTAGTTTGTCTTCTATGGTGGTGACGTTCTGACATTAAAGACAACATAAATGCATTGTTAAAGTGAATCGTTTGTTTGTAATTGCAGTGTTTTGAGAAAAAAAGCCTCCTTACCTTTTGTGTGTCTCGGACAGTGTGCCGTGGTGCGTCAGTCTCTTCTCAATGTTTTCTGGGCACAAAAGAGATGGAAAAAACACCTAACAAAACAATAGGCTAAGCAGCTCAGTGATTCGCACCTCCTCCGTCCTCCTACCATCTCCTTAGCAACACAACATACAATTCCATCCTTTTCAGTGTCCAGTAGAGACATGGCAGCCGCACATTCTTGTTGCCTGTGAGCTACAGTACCACTAAGGAGAACTAAGTGGTGAACTGAGAGAAATACTGCAAAACTGAGCAGCAATGTGCTGTGAGAGTGGTTAAACAACTGGACTAGTATAACCTGAAGGTCATTGATTCAGATGAACAGCCGCAGAGCTAATGTCCTCTCAGCAAATGAGTAGTAATGATAAAAGACAGTAGTAAGCCAATATTCTTTATCACGGCATATTAAATGTCTGACTGAAATTTGCAGTTGAAGATATTGTTGGTCCCCTTTAATTGGTTCAATATATCATTTAGACAGCCAAGAGTTTTGAGGTTTGATTTGTCATTGGTGTTCGTTCGATGGTGGCTTTTTGTGGTGTTTCGACGGCGTCACTCAGAGCACAGTATAAACGGAAAGATGGCGAGGACCTGCATCCCCATCCTTTAGCCTTGCAGCTGAGAAGAAGGTGCCGCCTTTCAATTGACCGCATGAAGTATGGCCGACTGCAACACACAGATAAGACTGTGTGAACCGCCCCCTCCATTTGTAGAGATGGAACACACACAGCGCTGGTATCCCAACAACAGTCACAACCTATCCTTGAAGTAATCCTCTATCTATATATCCACACACTGTGACAACAGAGGGGAAAGCACCCCATAGTGGCAGACCTGCCCCAACAGGAACGATTACCAGAGGGATAAACAGAAAATATAAATGTTCCTACCCACTCCCACTCCCCCCCTATCCGACTCTACCAAACTGCCTCCTCCATTCCAACCCCTCATTTTAGGAAAGAAAGACTACATTCATTTGAAAAAAGGGGGAAATATTACTGGAAGAGAAGAGATCATTTGACCTGAGCCAGTCTGCCTACTCCCATTAACCCATTACCATGATATTTTCCAGCCCAGACGATGGCATGCAGCAGGCTCCCTCCCAGGCCTATACCTACCTAGCCACCCTCTGAGGGAGGGAGTATGGAGGGGAAATGCCACTGTGATTATTACACAGCTGTAGTCCTCATTACTCGACTCTTAGCTCTATGTGTACACCCCTCCATCCATTCCTCTGCATCCCACCTCTACTCAGCAGCATAAAGAGGTCATTCCCTGTGTCCCAAATGACACCCTATTCCCAACAGTGTGTACTAAGTAGTGCACTATATAGGGAATAGGGTGTGATTAGGGACACATAATAGATCCCAGAATACACTGCCCCAAACAGCAGAAGCATCCGGAAGTGAATGACAGCAGGAGTGACAGCAGGAGTGGGTTTAACTCAGGACCAATTTTGGGCTTCCCGCCTCAGACAGACAGTTACATTGAAGTCATTGAAATTGCAGAATCGTAGGCTGTGTGTGTGATGTGAGAGGACATGGCTGGCTAATATAAGTGGTGCTCCATGCATTTGTTATTTCTTCTTCCAGGCACACAGAAGTTGGGCTTTGATACAGAGCCGGTCTACTTTTAGTCTCAAAGGAAAAACAGTCTTGTGAATTTTACACACTGCATCTATCACACTAGTGTTCCTTATTGCTCTGTACAAAAAGTATATGGACTTTTACTACTCAAAATAGTAATATCAGGAAGTAACAAAGATCTTTTTAAGACCTGACCAGATAATCCGTTGTATCACCATCATTGTATTACCCAGTATTAGACAGTTATTTAGACCTAGAAAAAAATACTTGGATTTCAGTTGAAATTAGTTTCTTCCCAATTCTCCTCTATTATGTTACCAAGAGTTTACCAAGCAAGCTACACAGGCAGGTAAGGTCATGCACTTTTTTTTTTCGGGAGAGTGACCCTGAGGACAAGAAAACATACAACGAACTACTAACAGAACATCACTGAACATCTCTCATATGAATGGTATGTGATGTCTGGATATAATTCATATCTTTGAGATTGATGTCCTTTACCAGCCTGTTGAGTCATGGGACTACACCAGTGTATGTGATGTAGTGTTTTTGGTACATGGTTAGCTCTGAGAAGCAAGGGGAGCATGGGGAGAGGAGGGCTGGGTCGCAAATGGCCCCTTATTCACTTTAGAGTGCACAATGGGCCTTGGTCAGAATTAGTCCACTATAAAGTGACTAGTGAGTCTGGAACGCAGCCAAGGAGGGAGATGGGAACCAATGCAGCTCTAAGAAGAGTAGATTAGTGTAATTCTGGGTCTGTGGCCTCCACGAGAATAGTAGAGTAGTGTTATTCTAGCTCTGTGGCCTCCACTAGAATAGTAGATCAGTGTTATTCTAGCTCTGTGGTCTCCACTACAATAGTAGATTAGTGTTATTCTAGCTCTGTGGTCTCGACTAGAATAGTAGATTAGTGTTATTCTAGCTCTGTGGCCTCCACTAGAATAGTAGATCAGTGTTATTCTAGCTCTGTGGCCTCCACTAGAATAGTATAGTGTTATTCTAGCTCTGTGGCCTCCACCAGAATAGTAGATTAGTGTTATTCTAACTCTGTGGCCTCCACTAGAATAGTAGATTAGTGTTATTCTAGCTCTGTGGTCTCGACTAGAATTGTATAGTGTTATTCTATCTCTGTGGTCTCCACTAGAATAGTAGAGTAGTGTTGTTCTAGCTCCGTGGCCTCCACTAGAATAGTAGATCAGTGTTATTCTAGCTCTGTGGTCTCCACTAGAATAGTAGATCAGTGTTATTCTAGCTCTGTGGCCTCCACTAGAATAGTAGATCAGTGTTATTCTAGCTCTGTGGCCTCCACTAGAATAGTAGATCAGTGTTATTCTAGCTCTGTGGTCTCCACTAGAATAGTAGATTAGTGTTATTCTAGCTCTGTGGTCTCGACTAGAATAGTAGATTAGTGTTATTCTAGCTCTGTGGCCTCCACTAGAATAGTAGATCAGTGTTATTCTAGCTCTGTGGTCTCCACTAGAATAGTAGATTAGTGTTATTCTAGCTCTGTGGTCTCGACTAGAATAGTAGAGTAGTGTTATTCTAGCTCTGTGGTCTCCACTAGAATTGTATAGTGTTATTCTAGCTCTGTGGTCTCCACTAGAATAGTAGATCAGTGTTATTCTAGCTCTGTGGCCTCCACCAGAATAGTACATTAGTGTTATTCTAGCTCTGTGGTCTCCACTAGAATAGTAGATTAGTGTTATTCTAGCTCTGTGGTCTCGACTAGAATAGTAGATTAGTGTTATTCTAGCTCTGTGGTCTCCACTAGAATAGTAGATTAGTGTTATTCTAGCTCTGTGGTCTCCACTAGAATAGTAGATTAGTGTTATTCTAGCTCTGTGGTCTCCACTAGAATAGTAGATCAGTGTTATTCTAGCTCTGTGGTCTCCACTAGAATAGTAGATCAGTGTTATTCTAGCTCTGTGGCCTCCACCAGAATAGTAGATTAGTGTTATTCTAGCTCTGTGGTCTCCACTAGAATAGTAGAGTAGTGTTATTCTAACTCTGTGGCCTCCACTAGAATAGTAGAGTAGTGTTATTCTAGCTCTGTGGTCTCCACTAGAATTGTATAGTGTTATTCTAGCTCTGTGGTCTCCACTAGAATAGTATAGTGTTATTCTAGCTCTGTGGTCTCCACTAGAATAGTAGATTAGTGTTATTCTAGCTCTGTGGTCTCCACTAGAATAGTAGATTAGTGTTATTCTAGCTCTGTGGTCTCCACTAGAATAGTAGATCAGTGTTATTCTAGCTCTGTGGCCTCCACCAGAATAGTAGATTAGTGTTATTCTAGCTCTGTGGTCTCCACTAGAATAGTAGAGTAGTGTTATTCTAACTCTGTGGCCTCCACTAGAATAGTAGAGTAGTGTTATTCTAGCTCTGTGGTCTCCACTAGAATTGTATAGTGTTATTCTAGCTCTGTGGTCTCCACTAGAATAGTATAGTGTTATTCTAGCTCTGTGGTCTCCACTAGAATAGTATAGTGTTATTCTAGCTCTGTGGTCTCCACTAGAATAGTAGAGTAGTGTTATTCTAGCTCTGTGGCCTCCACTAGAATAGTAGATTAGTGTTATTCTAGCTCTGTGGCCTCAACTAGAATAGTAGATTAGTGTTATTCTAGCTCTGTGGTCTCGACTAGAATAGTAGATTAGTGTTATTCTAGCTCTGTGGCCTCAACTAGAATAGTAGAGTAGTGTTATTCTAGCTCTGTGGCCTCCACTAGAATAGTAGAGTAGTGTTATTCTAGCTCTGTGGCCTCAACTAGAATAGTATAGTGTTATTCTAGCTCTGTGGTCTCCACTAGAATAGTAGAGTAGTGTTATTCTAGCTCTGTGGCCTCCACTAGAATAGTAGAGTAGTGTTATTCTAGCTCTGTGGCCTCAACTAGAATAGTAGATTAGTGTTATTCTAGCTCTGTGGTCTCGACTAGAATAGTAGAGTAGTGTTATTCTAGCTCTGTGGCCTCCACTAGAATAGTAGAGTAGTGTTATTCTAGCTCTGTGGCCTCAACTGGAATAGTATAGTGTTATTCTAGCTCTGTGGCCTCCACTAGAATAGGGCATGTATAGTTGCCTAGTAGCTCTGCTAGCTTCACGTTTGGTTTGTGCTTTATTGTTTTGTTTGGTGAGTTTCGATGTATTAAAATATCTGGAACTCTATGCACGCTGCGCCTTGGTCCAATCATTCAAATGAACATGACAAAAGATCCCACCACCAAAGGACGAAGCAGCGTGGTCAGGAGGAGCAGGGATCCTGGGCCCAGGAGAAAAGTGAGTGGAGGACATCATGGACATGGGAGGAAGTTATGGCAGGGGACAAGACCCTGCCATGGAAGCAGGCAAAGGCAGCGAATGAGGATCAACGGCGACTCCGAATTTCACGACCACGATGGAAGCCCGAGAGGCAGCCCCAAAACACTTTGGGTTGGGGGAACACGTGTTGGTCGGCGAAGCCGAGGGACGAGTCTGGGAGCGAAGAGGAATAATGGGATGGTTGAGGCGAGTGATGAGGTAGAGTGGATGTTTTGGTGTCTGGAGGAAGACAGTTGCCATGAGGAGCGTGGGACTAGTCAGGCACCATGTTTTGCGGAGATACGCAATGTGTCTCCAGGGCGCATCCACAGCCCGGTGCGTTCTGTGCCAGCTCCTCGCACTTGCCATACGAAAGGGAGCATCTAGCCAGGACCGGTTGTGCCAGCTCAGCGCTCCTGGTCTCCAGTACGTCTCCTCGGACCAGGATATCCTGCGCCGGCTCTACGCACTGTATCGCCAGTGCACCCTCACAGCCCAGTGCGTCCTGTGCCAGCGCCCCCCACTTGCCAGGCTAAAGTGAGCATCCAGCCAGGACGCGTTGTGCCAGCTCTAAGCTCCAGACCTCCAGTGCGCCTCCACGGCCCAGTATATCCTGCGCCGGCCATACGTACTGTGTCTCCAGTGTGCCTTCACAGTCCAGTACGTCCTGTGCCTCCTCACAGTTCCCAGTCCAGCGCTTCCGGCGACAGTTCCCAGTCCAGTGCTTCCGGCGACAGTTCCCAGTTCAGAGATTCTGGCGACAGTTCCCAGTCCAGCGCTTCCGGCGACAGTTCCCAGTCCAGCGCTTCCGGCGACAGTTCCCAGTCCAGCGCTTCCGGCGACAGTTCCCAGTCCAGCGCTTCCGGCGACAGTTCCCAGTCCAGCGCTTCCGGCGACAGTTCCCAGTCCAGCGCTTCCGGCGACAGTTCCCAGTCCAGCGCTTCCGGCGACAGTTCCCAGTCCAGCGCTTCCGGCGACAGTTCCCAGTCCAGCGCTTCCGGCGACAGTTCCCGATCCGGAACCTCCGGCAATGTTTCACGGTCCGGAACCTCCGGCGACGTTTCACGGTCCAGACCCTCCTGAGACGGTCTACAGCCCGGAGCCTCCTGAGATGGTCTGCGGTCCGGAGCCTTCAGCAGGGGTTCTCAGTCCAGAGCCTCCAGCGACGTATCTGTGAGCGGAGTGGGTACTTCGCCCCGCACCGGAGCCGCCCCCGACGCCCTATGTCATCCATCATAGATGTCCACCCGGACCCTCCCCTATTGAGTCAGGTTTTGCGGGTGGAGTCTGTCATGCCCTGACCATAGAGAGCTGTTTATTCTCTATGTTGGTTGGGGCGTGATAGTGACTAGGGTGGGTCATCTAGGTGATTAATGATTTATGTTGGCCTTGTATGGTTCCCAATCAGAGACAGCTGTTTATCGTTGTCTCTGATTGGGGATCATATTTAGGCAGCCATTTCCTCATTGTGCTAGCTCTGTGGGATCTTGTCTATGTATAGTTGCCCAGTAGCGCTGTTAGCTTCACGTTTGGTTTGTGCTTTATTGTTTTGTTTGGTGAGTTTCGATTTATTAAAATATTTGGAACGCTGCGCCTTGGTCCAATCATTCAAACGAACGTGACAGCAGGAGTGTTATTCTAGCTCTGTGGCCTGGCCTCCACTAACTGGAGTAGTAGCCGTTGATGTGTAGGCTAGTTGTTATTGTCACATTCTACTACTCCTTGGTTCCATTAACTTTGTGGCTTGTTTGTGCTTCACTCCCATAATTTCTAAGGGACAGTAGTACCTGGTACTGATTAGATGTTGTTGTCGCTCTCCCTAATATTGCTCATCAAGTTAGAAGTTCAAGTGTCAAGTTGTATTAGCCGTATGTGTAGGTTACACATGATACACACCGTCCTACGGAATACTCCTACATCATCACCTCAGGTTCATTGAAAGAGAGCCATTGATAACGTTTAATGGTGGAGGAGATGATAACTGAGGACTATTGTTTAGCAGTAACAGACTGTTATTCTGTTGTCACTTCCAAGGAAGAGTAAAATTAGAAATCCAGCGATAAATTTGTAATGATGGTTTAAAAGGCGGCCCTACCCAGAATTATTTAAATACATTTGTAATGATGGTTTAAAAGGCGGCCCTACCCAGAATTATTTAAATAAAAAGTTATTGTTAATGTCAACTGGCGAGCACGGTTCCAACTTCCAACGTTTTCACTGCCTGTTTAAAGTTTGTTTTAAAAAGAAATGTTGAAATTGGTCTGACAGCCAAGGAATTTTTATTGTGTTGTAATGAAAATAGTCATACAGTAAAACCGGGCAATTTAGACGATTCATTAGTCTGTTATTCATTACAGGTTGCTATTGTGTTTGTTGTTCCCTCTTTAAAGCCTTGTACATACAAGCTCATAAAAAACCTGTGTTGAGCTCATTCAGCAAATCTATTTTTAAAGGGAAAAAGCTACAGTATGAGCAGCCAGCAGACTAACAAAGACCCAGTAAAGTTTTTTAGTTAAGAGACAAATGGATTAGTGAATTCACTGATGTTTACTGTGATGACAAGCTGTCCAGCAATGAGAAATGTTGCATTGTAGTGCTGTTAGAATACTAATGTGTGATACTACAGATTTAGAATCTTAATTTGATCACTCTTTTGTTGCTGAGGATTTTCCTGCACGGCAGGAAAGGCAAACTTGTAGTGTATTCAAAGTTTAAAAAGGCTTCTAAAGTTTGTAATTTCCATTTTAAAATGTCAGACTTGATTTGCCATAATGAAAAATGTATCAACAATTATTCTTCACATAGTAATTCCAGGCCCCCAGTGTCCAGTCTGGAGCGTGAAGTCACCAGCTCTGCTGGTCGGCTACTGTGTAGCAACATAGCGCTGCCAAAAGCCCTGGTCTGCCCTAGAAAGCTGATGTAAAGTACGATTGACAGAACAGCCCCCAAAATAAAAATAGACGGCCGTTTTGGGCTCTAAAATGTGTTTATTATGATCAAGTTAGATCTTCCCAGTGAATTATTTGAAAGTTCCCTACAAATGGAGATATTTTAATTAAATTTAATTAAA